>NC_084616.1:23017168-23317168 GCF_033978795.1 Nerophis ophidion | reverse complement strand
TGGTTAGGCTTATTTTTAGCCCGTTTAGCTGTGAGTCAAAGCTACATGCTAAAAGTGACTGTTGTCAGTAGAAGCCAAAATAAGACAAAGCTACACGCTAATAGCAACTGTTGTCGGTAGAAGCATAAATAGGACAAATTACATGCTAACAGCGACTGTTGTTGGTAGAAGCCAAAATAGGACAGAGCTACGTGCTAACAGCGACTGTTGTCAGGGGAAACCGAAATAGGACAAAGCTACATACTAATAGCGACTGTTGGCTCAGGTCGTACGGCGCTTCTCGGAACCGAAGAAAAATAATCACTGACTGCTAGGGACGAGGAGTGCACCGTACATGTCGGACAGATATGAGGAATTATGATGTTACAGTCATGAATCTAACACTAAAAAATAACGCAGATAACCAATAATTTAAAATAAAGCATGTTCCAATGAGGTGAGTAGGTGGGTCACGGTGAGCAAATCAAACGCTCCTTTTCTCCTACCTCGTAGAAGGTCGTAAACATCATCTGAGCTCGTTTTAAACAAATATTGTGTGGGGCTTTTTCATTGTTTCAGAGGAAGCTATTTCGCATGCTATGTTCAGCAAATGTTCCACAAAGAGAGAAAAAAAAAATAGTTAGCATTATTTAATAGGTCAAAGCATATCAGCCACCTGAAACGCCAGCCGCAAAGAAAGGTCTGGAGCATATTTTATGTATTTTGGCGACTAATATTTAAATAAATTACAGCAATCTTTAATCTTTCCAGAAAATACAGTAAGTAAAACAACGATGCAATCACAGAAATAACAACTAACGCACAATGGGCAACGCAAAGTGCAACTTTCCTTCTGCAAGGTGAAGTCTCTCTTGGGGAATTCAACAGTGTCAAAATGTACACTTTTTACATTCAATTGGACGTTTATCATGACTTAAAGTCTGCCATCGTTCACGGTCCCTGTAGCTCCTTTATGAAGTAGTAAACACATTTAGTTACTTAGTTGAAACCCGAACGCCTCCCTAGGGATGTGTTTAGGGCACGTCCAGCTGGTAGGAGGCCACGGGGAAGACCCAGGACACGTTGGGAAGACTGTCTCCCGGCTGGCCTGGGAATGCCTCGGGATCCCCCGGGAAGAGCTAGACGAAGTGGATGGAGATAGGGAAGTCTGGGCTTCCCTGCTTAGGCTGCTGCCCCCGCGACCCGACCTCGGATAAGCGGAAGATGATGGATGGATGGAGTTGAAACGTGACTCTACAAGGTCTGTAAGCTGTATCACCATCCATCCATCTTCTTCCGCTTATCCGAGGTCGGGTCGCAGGGGCAGCAGCCTAAGCAGGGAATCCCAGACTTTCCTCTCCTCAGCCACTTTGTCCAGCTCTTCCCAGGGGATCCCGAGGCGTTCCCAGGCCAACCGGCGGGAGACATAGTCTTCCCAACTTGTCCTGGGTCTTCCCACCGTGGCCTCTTACTGGTTTGACGTGCCCTAAACACCTCCCTAGGGAGGCGTTCGGGTGGCATCCTGACCAGATGCCAAAACCACCTCGTCTGGCTTCTCTCGATGTGGAGGAGCAGCGGCTTTACTTTGAGTTCCTCCCGGATGGCAGAGCTTCTCACCTTATCTCTAAGGGAGAGCCCCGCCACCCGGCGGAGGAAACTCATTTCGGCCGCTTGCACCCGTGACCTTGTCCTTTCGGTCATGACCCAAAGCTCATGACCATAGGTGAGGATTGGAACATTGATGGACCGGTAAATTGAGAGCTTTGCCTTCCGGCTCAGCTCCTTCACCACAACGGATCGATACAGTGTCCGCATTACTGAAGACGCCGCACCGATCCGCCTGTCGATCTCACGATCCACTCTTCCCTCACTCGTGAACAAGACTCCTAGGTACTTGAACTCCTCCACTTGGGGCAGGGTCTCCTCTCCAACCCAGATATGGCATTCCACCCTTTTCCGGGCCAGAACCATGGACTCGGACTTGGAAGTGCTGATTCTCATTTCGTCCGCTTCACACTCTGCTGCGAACCGATCCAGTGAGATCTGAAGATCCCGGCCAGATGAAGCCATCAGTACCATATCATCTGCAAAAAGCAGAGACCTAATCCCGCGACCACCAAACCGGAAGCCCTCAACGCCTTGACTGCGCCTAGAAATTCTGTCCATAAAAGTTATGAACAGAATCGGTGACAAAGGACAGCCTTGGCGGAGTCCAACCCTCACTGGAAAGGTGTCCGACTTACTGCCGGCAATGCGGACCAAGTTCTGACACTGATCGTACAGGGAGCGGACCACCACAATCAGACAGTCCGGTACCCCAAACTCTCTGAGGACTCCCCACAGGACTTCCCGAGGGACACGGTCGAATGCCTTTTCCAAGTCCACAAAGCACATGAAGACTGGTTGGGCAAACTCCCTTGCACCCTCAAGGACTCTGCCGAGAGTATAGAGCTGGTCCACAGTTCCACAACCAGGACGAAAACCACACTGTTCCTCCTGAATCCGAGGTTATAAATAAATAAATAGTAAAATCATATTGAACACTAGACAATAAGCTCTTAAAATTAAGAAAAATTTAAGAAATGCTTCATAAAATGTAAGAAAATAGTTCAAATTGTGAAAAGGTAAACAAAGAAACCTGAGAAGAACTATTTTCTGCAGGTTTAGCGGCAGGAATTTACAGCTGTGCTCTAAAGGGTGAGCGCGGCTAAGGTGGTGTGGTATTAGCGGTCTTGCCTTGCATCATTTACAGACCACGTTGGTCTGACTACGGTTCCTTTGGAAAAAAATCCCAAAACCTGTCCGGGTGACTTTTTCTCTTTTATCCACAATTTCCTCCTTTTTACTTTCTCTTCTCACTCAATGAAAAGAATCAACCAAATCTGATAGTTGATACTGCCAACTGATTGGCTGTTAGTGTGTCACTCCCACAGATCAGTGATCACTTCCAGCGTTGCTCGGTTACCAGAGAGCGAGTGCCTTTGTTCATGCCGCCTAACTTCTGCTTTCTTCCGACAACAAAGAAAAAAAAATGTTATGAATGTTTTACCGAACATACACTTTTTATTGATATCGATCTATTGCGATTTATATCAATATCCTTTTATCGCCCAGCCCTGCACTCTACCTCTAGTGACCCCCAGGTAAACTGTTTACGAGTCCTGACTGACTTTAGATTGTTTTAAAAGGTGTTCTTCAACCACATCCATGCATTAGATCAGATTGCTTGATTGTGTTCGGCACATTGTTGTTCTTGGAGGAAAGGAAAATGGACATTTTTTTGTGGTGGCATGTTTGTGCAACCTTGACAATCTATTGCTGAAACACACACATACACACTGATTAGTCGACTTCGTCAACAAATGTCGACAATAAAATGTGTCTCAAATAGAGCTGCAGCTTTCGCATATTTTAGTAATCAAGTATTTTATCGAATATCCCGATCGATTAATCGAATAAATAAAATGTTTGCTTTTATGTGTGTTTTTTTTTTTTTTTTTGTCCTGTCCAGCTTGTCAGGCAGATCATATTGTTGATGTATATGCTCACATCGGCTGTACAAATTTACTTTACAAAAGAGAAGTGTGGGATACTTCTCTTTTTGTGTTATTTGTATTTTGACTTATTTAAATGGATTTATATTATTTGGTGCAGCCGGGCCGGAGAAATAGTTTTGCTTAATTAAGGTTCAATTACCGTATTTCCTTGAATAGCCGCCAGGGTGCTAATTAATTTAAAACCTCTTCTCACTCCTGCGCATATTCAAGGCAAGCGGTGAAAGTAAGCAGGCGCTAATAATTTTAAAACCTCTTCTCACCCCTGCGCTTACCAATGGCATGCAGTAAAAATTTAAGTGTGATTAAAAAAAAATAATAATAAAAAATTATTCTGCGGCCGCGGCCCAGTGGTTGGGGACCACTGCTCTACAACATGTCATGGCGACCGCCTTTACACAACGCTATCTGCGTGCCGGCCGGACGCAAGCATTTCGCTGTTTCTCACACGAGATTGCAATGCATACTTGTTCAACAGCCATACCTTTTACACTGATGGTTGTGATATAAACAACTTTAACACTCTTACTAATATGTGCCACACTCTGTGAACCCACACCAAACACATTTCTGGAGAACATCGGCTCTGTAACACATTATAAACGCGACATAAGAATTACCCACAATGCCATCCATCCATGACTCTTGGCTATATTATACACGCGCCACCTCAAATGACGCACGGGGGGTCGTTGGTGCTAGCGGGGTGTATAATATAGCCAAGAGTGGATCACTGGCAAAAACATGGCCAGTGCTAACATGTAAAGTGTGAAAACATTTCCTCTTATTCTTGTTCAAAACATGAATATCTTGCTCATTTTGCAAGGGGGACATTGTTTTGATGGCAGTACATCTGTGATACGCCAGCATTTAAAGCAGAGACATGATGTCGGACGTGTGGAGGGAGGATGCAACCTCAGTAATAGTGTTAGCTTTTACCTTGCCAGCCTAGCTAAAGAGAGTAAGACCAAGTTGTGTGAAACAAAACTTTGTCATTTCAGCCAAAGTCAGCCAGCTAAACTTTATCTACAACAATTCAAATACGTTTTAAAGCAGCGTCAATTTCCAATGTGGTAAAAAAAGACTCTTAAACAAACACACACACAGTGAAAAAATAATTTAGGATATGAAACAGTCAAAGATACAATCAATCAAAGATGTGTCCGATTCAAGAACTCCTTCATTCCGCACTCCATCCAGCTGTATAATCACTCGCCATACAGCAATAGGATGATATCTGTCTATTACTTGACACCTTCTATGTTAGCTTCTTCTCTTTGTTTTTAGAGTCTATTTTCTACTGAATTTACTATCAATTTTATTCTGCAGCTGTCACATATACTGTAATATTGTACATGGTAATTGTTATATATTGTATATGTTATACAGACATAATATAATATATCAGTATATACAGTGGGGCAAAAAAGTATTTAGTCAGTCACCGATTGTGCAAGTTCTCCCACTTAAAATGATGACAGAGGTCTGTAATTTTCATCATAGGTACACTTCAACTGTGAGGGACAGAATGTGAAAAAAAATCCAGGAATTCACTTTGTAGGAATTTTAAAGAATTTATTTGTAAATTATGGTGGAAAATAAGTATTTGGTCAACCATTCAAAGCTCTCACTGATGGAAGGAGGTTTTGGCTCAAAATCTCACGATACAAGGCCCCATTCATTCTTTCCTTAACACGGATCAATCGTCCTGTCCCCTTAGTAGAAAAACAGCCCCAAAGCATGATGTTTCCACCCCCATGCTTCACAGTAGGTGTGGTGTTCTTGGGATGCAACTCAGTATTCTTCTTCCTCCAAACACGACGAGTTGAGTTTATACCAAAAAGTTTTATTTTGGTTTCATCTGACCACATGACATTCTCCCAATCCTCTGCTGTATCATCCATGTATCCATTTTGGTATAAACTCAACTCGTCGTGTTTGGAGGAAGAAGAATACTGAGTTGCATCCCAAGAACACCATACCTACTGTGAAGCATGGGGGTGGAAACATCATGCTTTGGGGCTGTTTTTCTGCTAAGGGGACAGGACGATTGATCCCTGTTTAGGAAAGAATGAATGGGGCCATGTATCGTGACATTTTGAGCCAAAACCTCCTTCCATCAGTGAGAGCTTTTAATGGTTGACCAAATACTTATTTTCCACCATAATTTACAAATAAATTATTTAAAATTCCTACAATGTGAATTCCTGGATTTTTTTTTCAGATAATGTCTCACAGTTGAAGTGTACCTATGATGAAAATTACAGACCTCTGTCATCATTTTAAGTGGGAAAACTTGCACAATCGGTGGCTGACTAAATACGTTTTTGCCCCACAGTATAATATACAGTACATATATTATGTAAATATTACGTATATATGTTATATTTTATATCGCTGTATTTAGTCTATTTATACTTGTGTTGTCCTTTCCATCCTTACACTTTCCATCATTGTATCCAACCTACTGTCTGGAACAATTTCCCTTGTTGATCATTAAAGTTTGTCTAAGTCTATATAATTCTACACATTGAGGGTATTAGAGTGTGAAAACTGCCAAGAGCCAATCAGTATATCAGTGTGCAGCTTTTTAAACATCACAAAATGATTTTCTTTTAGAGGAAGTGAGATTTTGTGTTTTGTTGTTTGTTTTCATTGCTGCTAATTTAAAGTGGAACATTATCACCAGACCTATGTAGGCGTCAATATTTACCTTGATGTTGCAGAAAAAAGACCATATGTTTTTTTAACCGATTTCCGAACTCTAAAAGGGTGAATTTGGCGATTTAAACGCCTTTCAATTGTTCGCTGTCCGAGCGTTGACCTTTCACCTGTGACGTCACAATGGGAAGCAATCCACCATTTTCTCAAACACATTACACACACAAGTCAAATCAGCTCTGGTATTTTCCTTTTCTTCGACTGTTTTCCGTACCTTGGAGACATCATGCCTCGTCGGTGTGTTGTCGGAGGGTGTAACAACACGATCAGGGATGGATTCAAGTTGACTTACGTGGAGTGTGCATCGATTAGCCCGGCATGCTAATTGATGCTAACATGCTATTTAGGCTAGCTGTATGTACATATTGCATTGTTATGCTTCATTTGTAGCTATATTTGCATCCAACCTTTCCCTCCACCCACATGTAATGCAAAACAAACACATACCAATCGACGGATTCAAGTTGCACCAGTGTCAAAAGATGCGAAAGTCCCTCGTTTGTTCTGCACATTTTACCATCGATAGCAATGCTACGACAGAGATGTGTGGATATCCTGCGACACTCATAAGTAGATGCATTTCCAACGATAAAGTCAACGAAATCACAAAGGTGAGTTTTGTTGATGTTATTGACTTATGTGCTAATTAGACATATTTGGTCACGGCGTGACTCCCAGCTAATCGATGCTAACATGCTATTTAGGCAAGCTGTATGTACATTTGTAGCTATATTTGCATCCAGCTTTTCCCTCCACTCACATTTAATGCCAAACAAACACTTACCAATCGACGGATTTAAGTTGCTCCACTGGTTAAAAGATGCAATCGTTGGATAGAAGGCAATCGCCGAATAGCCTCATTAGCTATTCGCTCAATAGCTTCAGTTTCTTCTTCAATTTAGTTTTTGCTATCTGCCTCCATACTCCAACCATCCGTTTCAATACATGCGTAATCTGTTGAATCGCTTAAACCGCTGAAATTTCGAGTCTGAATCCGAGCTAATGTCGCTATATCTTGCTGTTCTATCTGCCATGTTGGCATCACTAGATGACGTCACAGGAAAATGTACGGTGGATTTACGGCGAGCGAAAATCAGGCACTTTAAAGCCTTTTTTCGGGATATTCCAGGATGGATAAAATTTTGAAAAAAAAATAAGCCACTGGGAACTGATTTTTATTGGTTTAAACCCTTCTGAAATTGTGAATGTTCCCCTTTAAGTGTTTTTTTTTAGTATAAACAAGGTTAATTGTTTATTTAGTACTTTTCCTGACATTTAATTAGACATTTTTGTAACAGCTGAATGAGCAGCACAGTTAGAGTATTAATAAATATTTTTAAATGAAATAGTCATCCTTGTTGATAGTAAGCACATGCCTAAAATAACTTAAGCTGCATTTAGAAGTCAATGGGAAAATTAGAGTCATTAAATATGTGTACGATTTATTATCCGATTAGTCGACTAATCATTAAGATAATCGTTGACTAATCAACTATCAAAATAACTGTCAGTCTCAGTCTGAACACACACACAGTGGCCCTGACCATTCTTCCCACTTGACAATGACCTACAGAAATATGTATGCATTTCTCAGAGCTCTTTTGATTGTGTTGCTGGTTAGAAAAAACTCAATATTTAATTCTCCTCTACTTTCTCCTTAGCTCCTGTGAAAATTGTTGAGTAAGTTTCTACTGATGAAAGCGTGCAGGAAGCTCAAAAAGAGCCCGTGTGTGTGTGTGTGGGAGCGCGTGTGGGAGCCTGTGTGTGTGTTTTAAGTGAATTGTGCGGCATGGGTGGTGAGTCACACTATAATGTGGGGAGAAAGAGAGAGGGACAAGGGAGCGAGAGAAGAATGGAGGAGAGAGGGGGCGAGTGGGCGAGCGAGAGTGGGTTGGATGGGCGGATGCGAGAGAGAGAAGAAGAGAACAGAGACGCTCTGGTCAGGCACGCGATGCTCCGCCGGAATCAGGTCAGTCGTCACAGCCCGTACAACAGCACAACGCACTCGGGTCGGGTTGTACGACATCACATGGCACCACTTAAAGGGCCAGTCCACCCCTGTTGGAGCGCTGTGGTTCATCTCTTTGCAGACGTATGACCCGCCCCAAAAGACAAACCCTAGCGGGACCAAATGTACATTTATTCTGATATCTAACGTTACGCTCCTCCATGCACGTCAGCGAGGAATTGAAAAATATCTGCTGGGGTTCAGGGAGCATCGCCCCCGGAAGTTGAAGAGATTTTAGTAGGCTCGCTATGGAAGCACTAGAAAACTCCAACATGGACGGTGGGGAGAAGACGCAGTAAAGACAAATCGGCACACCCTGGGTGAGAAAGACGGTCCATAAAACTTGTTGACCAAAGAACCAGCATGACATGTTATGTAGACCAGGGTACATTTCAACTGTGAGAGACAGAATGTGAAAAAAAAATCCAGGAATTCACATTGTAGGAATTTTAAAGAATTTATTTGTAAATAATGGTGGAACATAAGTATTTGGTCAACCATTCAAAGCTCTCACTGATGGAAGGAGGTTTTGGCTCAAAATCTCACGATACATGGCCCCATTCATTCCTTACTTAACTCGGATCAATCGTCCTGTCCCCTTAGCAGAAAAACAGCCCCAAAGCATGATGTTTCCACCCTCATGCTTCACAGTAGGTTTGGTGTTCTTGGGATGCAACTCAATATTCTTCTTCCTCCAAACACGACGAGTTGAGTTTATACCAAAATGGATACATGGATGATACAGCAGAGGATTGGGAGAATGTCATGTGGTCAGATGAAACCAAAATAGAACTTTTTGCGAAACATCATGCTTTGGGGCTGTTTTTCTGCTAAGGGGACAGGACGATTGATCCGTGGTAAGGAAAGAATGAATGGGGCCTTGTATCGTGAGATTTTGAGCCAAAACCTCCTTCCATAAGTAAGAGCTTTGAATGGTTGACCAAATACTTTTTTTCCACCATAATTTACAAATAAATTATTTAAAATTCCTTCAATGTGAATTCCTGGATTTTTTTTCACATTCTGTCTCTCACTGTTGAAGTGTACCTATGATGAAAATTACAGACCTCTGTCATCATTTTAAGTGGGAGAACTTGCACAATCGGTGGCTGACTAAATACTTTTTTGCCCCACTGTATGCATTATAATTATCCTCGTGTGGCAGATAAATATAGCAAATAAGTGCATGAAAAAACCATCCACTGGCCTTTTTCCGTTGCAATAAAACTTTTCATAGACTTTAAAACTTTTCATAGACTTTTTTTTTTTTTTTTTTTTTACAAATTTTTGCTAGTAGTAGGTTTTTTTTATGTCTTCAGTTTTGGTGGGCAATAGGTAATACATCACATTCAAGGACAAGAGCATGGATATATAATAAAGACAGAGATACTTGTCATTAGTTCCATTAGATTTCTATTTCCATTCTCAAAGTTATGTATTCATATTTTGTGCAGTATTTCACACGTACATATTAGGAGTGTAACGGTACGTGTATTTGTATGGAATCGTTTCGGTTCGGTTCGGTGGTGTACCGAACGAGTTTTCACATGGACATATCAGGTAGCGCACCGCAGGTTGTGTAAAGAATGCAGAGCGAGGCGCAACACACGGCAGGCTAGCAGCGACCGGGCTAGGAACACATGCAATAGCCACAGCTAGAAGACCCTCCTGCCTCGTTAAGATCTCCCGTTTGGGAACACTTTGGCTGCGCGATACAACAATGGAGGATGGTGGTTTGCCGACGTTGTTCAGCAGCAGTAGGGTACGCTTCTGCCAACAAGTCAAACATGCTAACTTCTTTGAAGTGTCACCCCAGCATTCAAGCAGCCTCTCCTCGGCAAGTCAGGCAGGGCTGAAGCAATAAATAGTTTTATAGCAGCAGATTAAAGACCATCCATCCATCCATTTTCTACCTCTTGTCCCGTTCAGGGTTGCAGGGGGTTGCTGTATTGCATTAAAAACTAGATTTTGACCAACTTCTATGGTGGAAAAACAATAAGCCCATATATCCTCTTACTGCCAAGTTAGCCAGGCTGGGGGGGTGTTGATTAAAGTGGAACCCGACTTAAACAAGTTGAAAAACTTATTGGGGTGTTTGCATTCAGTGGTCAACTGTACCAAATATGTACTGTACTGTGTAATCTACTAATAAAAGTCTCAATCAATCAGTCTTAAAAAAACACTTTATATGTAGAAACGGTTTGTTAAGAAACCATCCTGAGCCTTATCTTATTTTGTCTTTATTTTATATATGTTGACCACATTAACCTTGGCAATGGACCCTGTGTGTAAATGTATGTTATGCCATTGTTTACAAATTTTGGTAAATAAATAACCAAGAAATGTATAGATTGTTGTTTTCTTACCGTACCAAAAATGAACCGAACTGTGACCTCTAAACCGAGGTACGTACCGAACCGAAATTTTTGTGTACCATTACACCCTAGTACATACACTGTTAGCTTTTTTTTGGTCCAATGTTCCATGCGTATATACATGTGTTATTGCTAACGACGTGTCTAATAGGACTATGTGCAATAATAGCAGCTTTTTAACTGAATAGGCAAAGGAGATGTGTATTTTCTTCCTTCAGCACAATTATTACAGGCAACAATGGGGGACGGTGTGGCGAAGTTGGGAGAGTGGTACGCAACTGGAGGGTTCCTCGTTCGATCCCCACCTTCTACCACCCTCGTCACGTCCATTTTTACTTGAGCAAGACACCTCAACCTTGCTCCTGACAGGTCGTGGTTAGCGCCTTGCATGGCTGTGCTAATGTCGAAATAGTGTCAAAGCGCTTTGAGTAACTTGAAGGTAGAAAAGCGCTATACAAGTATAACCCATTTACCATTTAATTTAGGACTTTTCACTTGAACTACAATGGTCACTTTGTTCCTGATCTTAGGTCATTAACATGCAACCTAGAACCTAGCTTTTGGCTAGGATTTGGCACCTTGACATTTTTGATATGTTTATTAATGTGCATTGTTCCCTTGTAACGAAGATGTAACAAATATAGCAAATGGCAACTTCCTGTCAGGAGTTTTAATAATACATCTTTGAACAAGCTCATTTGTGTGTCTGCTGGGACTGGCCAAAGTTAAGGACCAGAAAATGCGGTCAGTTATAAATTATTTCACATCTGTGTGCAGCCCGATAGCAAATGCATCCGTCCCCGGTCCGGTGTTTGGGGACCACTGATGTAGACCACAAGGAAGTGTTTCACATGTAGAAATAAATCGTAATCTGACCCCTTTAAAGGGGCAGAACTGGTATTCAACCTTGTCTTATCAAGGCTTCTTTCAGGGTTGATTAGTTTGAAAACTTCAGCTCTTATGGCAACAAGTGTCCTTCCCTGATTTGTCCTATCAAATGTCAACTTTGATTAAAAGCTGGGGAATTCTTGTTAGCTCCAGCATAAGAGAGTCCAGTCACATCTCCCATCTACTGGCTTTGGAGTGTTTTCACTAAGTAAACTCTGAATCACTCGGTATTAGGAGTGGGAGTCTTTGGGCACCTCACCACTCAATTACAATTCAGGAGCAATTAAAAATCGATTATTGATGCATCTTTAATTTATGTATATTGATTCAGTTTTTCGTTTTGTTTCACTAAATAAGGGTTTATCACTTGCATCTTAAAAAAATTAAAATAATTATTTGGAACAACAAAAAGTAAAATTAATTCCGACATTTATTAAACTAATGCAAAACTGGACTATAAGTACCCGGTAGTGAAGATGCGCGGATAGGCAATTATATCACCCACCCGCCGTCCACCCGAACCAACATTTTATCAGAACCGCAACCGCCCGCCACCCGCCCATTGAAATACATCAGAGGTCGGCAACCTTTACCACACAAAGAGCTATTTAAACCCGTTTCACAGAGTAAAGAAGACAATGGGAGCCGCTAACGTTATCGTGAATATCCAATAGTGTTCATCCTAATGACAAGAATAAGGGCGTGCAAACCGATTGTTAGTCCAGCAACATGTTGTATGCAGATTCCGCAATCACACGTACAAGATTAAAAGGCATACTGGGTGATACAGAGTACACTGATGGTTGTGATATAAACAATTTTAACTTTCTTACTAATATGCGCCACGCTGTGAAGCCACACCAAAAAAGAATGACAAACACATTTCGGGAGAACATCCTCACAGTAACACAACATAAAAGCAACACAACAAATACCCAGAATCCTTTGCACCCGTGATAAATCCTGAATATATTTTACACCCCCGCCCACCTTACCGACGCAATGGGGTGTATAAAATAATCAGGATGTCTCATGGATGCAAAGGATTCTGGGTATTTGCGGCTGTGTTGGAGCCACTATGGATTGAACTTTCACAGTATCATGTTAGACCCGCTCGACATCCATTGCTTTCGGTCCCCTAGAGGGGGGGGTTGCCCACATCTGAGGTCCTCTCCAAGGTTTCTCATAGTCAGCATTGTCACTGGCGTCCCACTGGATGTGAATTCTCCCTGCCCAGTGGGTGTGAGTTTTCCTTGCCCTTTTGTGGGTTCTTCCGAGGATGTTGTAGTCGTAATGATTTGTGCAGTCCTTTGAGACATTTGTGATTTGGGGCTATATAAATAAACATTGATTGATTGATTTGTTTTGTTGCGTTTATGTTGTGTTACTGGGAGGATGTTCTCCCGAAATATGTTTGTCATTCTTGTTTGGTGTGGCTTCACTGCGTGGCGCATATTACTAAGAGTGTTAAAATTGTTTATATCACAACCATTAGTGTACTCTGTGTCACCCAGTATGCCTTGCAGTTGTGCGCGTGTGTCTGCGGAAGCCACACACAACATGTTGCTGTACTGACAAGCAGATCGTACATGTTGTAGAAAGCGACAAAGCCAATGGCTTCATAGCACGCCCTAATACTTATTAACTGGGTGACTGCCGGCAGTCATTCTAGAGGATATTTGCGTCTCCTATTGTCTTCTTCGCTTTGTGACACGGGTCCTAAAGGGCTCTTTGAAAGGTAAAGGATACCGATCCCTGAACCATGTATATCAAATATTTCCGAATGGTTCAACCGCCACCCGCCCGGATCTATTTAAAATCTATTTTTTCGTCATGTCACCCGCCCGACCTGCGGTTTATCCGCGGACTCTGCGTATGAGACCGCAAACCGCGCATCTCTATCCAGTAGTAAAGGAGCTGGTTTGATCTCCTGGTGAGATGGCGCCAAATTATAGAACTGCCTGCATTACTTTATTTACTATAAATCTATCGATTATTGATGTTTACTAATCGATTCTATGATCGTCCATGTCCAAATTGTGATGTGTCTAAAACGATTATTTCCCCCATTTCCGTGCACTAAATCAGTCCGACTTCTCAAATAGTTTGGCTCTGAATAAGACTCCTACAGCCAATGGTAACATGTTAATGTGATTGTTTTCGGTTATTGCAAAATCGGGATAACGCACCTGGATTATACGATTGGAAATCTCTCAAGGGGTTGTGTGCTGCCGAAGAGTACCCTTTGTATCGCACATGCGCCTGTTTTAAGGCGCGGGGAAAAACCCGGACGCAGATACCATTAAAAAAAAACTTAATTGTAATGAAGAGGACTATTTATTTTCTTCACAAATTAAAAGAACAGAATATTGAAGTGCATCGATGGTAGAAAAAAGAAACAGAGATTTATTTAAGACGGTATTGAAGGAATTGTAAAATGCCGATTTAGACTCCCGAACAAAATACGAATTAGGGGGTATATTAAAGCAGGTGTATTTAAGGTGAATAATAAAGCGTACACAAACCTCTTAATGCTAAAAAGGTATTTTCCTTCGGATTTAAAACTCCTTCTATCAATCCACAGAGCCTTTTGGATGAACTTTAAGACATTCAAGTGTTTTGTTTTCCATAATTTTTGTCCGAAAAGTTTGAAAAAACTCTTCCGCCGGTCTGTCTTGTTTAAATGTAGTTTTTATTGCCATCCAGCATCAGACATTCCTATCCATTACATCATATATCTATTGTCTGCCCTGAAAATCGAAATAATATGTTTGTTTATATCACAACAAAGCCAAAAATAAAGAAAATAAGAAAAACAGCAAAAAAATAATAATATCAAATCAACAACAATAATAACAACAATTATAATAATAATACAAAAATAAAACAATAAGAATATGAACAGCTAGTAAATAAATAAATAGAAAAAAATATATAAACATATAGGGGGTAATCTTTCTTTAAACAGTACAATCACTAATTCGAGAAAATAAAATCAGGCTTATGGGGCGTGACATAATTGACAGAGTTTTCCCAATCCATCCATCCATCCATTTTCTACCGCTTATTCCCTTTTGGGGTCGCGGGGGCGCTGGCGCCTATCTCAGCTACAATCGGGCGGAAGGCGGCGTACACCCTGGACAAGTCGCCTCCTCATCACAGGGCCAACAGAGATAGACAGACAACATTCACACTCACATTCACACACTAGGGACCATTTGGTGTTGCCAATCAACCTATCCCCAGGTGCATGTCTTTGGAGGTGGGAGGAAGCAGGAGTACCCGGAGGGAACCCACGCATTCACGGGGAAAACATGCAAACTCCACACAGAAAGATCCCAAGGCTGGGATTGAGCCCAGGACTGCAGGACGTTCGTATTGTGAGGCAGACGCACTAACCCCTCTTCCACCTTGAAGCCGAGTTTTCCCAATATGAAGTATAATTAGTTAAAGCCAGTTCATTGTGATTTCTATCCATAGCTTCAAATTTGGGCTCTCCTGTAATATCCATTTCCTGGTAATGTTCTTTTTACAAGCCACTAGTTGGATATTCATTAAGTTGTGATCTTTTTTCAGCCAAACCTGAGTTACATGTCCAAAGAACAGAGTCTTACTTTTAAGGGGTATTTTACATTTGGAAAATATCCTGTGTAGAATATCCTGTAATATCTCTTTCCAATAGTGAGGGGAGAGCAGTCCCAGAAAACATGGTAGTGGTTTGCGTTTGAATTCCCACAATTTCTCCAACAGGCAGGGGGAGTTGTTATCACAACGAGACTTCCGCCGTTTTTTTAATTGTATCCGACCTGCATCCGCCCCAAAACATTCTTGGTAGTAGCGTCATGTTCGTAGAACAATCCAAGATAATTTATTGATGCTGTCTGCTATATAACATCAACATAAATAAATGATAAATGGGTTGTACTTGTATAGGGCTTTTCTACCTTCAAGGTACTCAAAGCGCTTTGACACTACTTCCACATTTACCCATTCACACACACATTCACACACTGATGGAGGGAGCTGCCATGCAAGGCGCCAACCAGCACCCATCAGGAGCAAGGGTGAAGTGTCTTGCTCAGGACACAACGGACGTGACGAGGTTGGTTCTAGGTGGGATTTGAACCAGTGACCCTCGGGTTGCGCACGGCCACTCTTCCACTGCGCCACGCCGTCCCTACAATATATATAACATCAACATAGCCATTAGAGACCTAATATTTCTGCCAATATTACAGCGGACATCACTTAAAACAAGTTGTAGGGATCCACAGATAGCTAGTGGATTGTCGTAGGTCAAAGGGATTTATTTAACCACGCTAAAAGGACTGGCGCCCCCCAGCATTAGAAAGTGTGTATGGACACATCAAAAAACAAACTTTTTCAGAAATCAGACTAATGTAGTACATGGAAACGTAGAGAGTGAGAGAAAAAACACTCCCAATGTTTCATGAGTTTGCAAGACCTCCGCTGGGCCCCTGGAGGGGTTTGTGAAGCAAGTGTTAAACTGACCCAGTAGTCTGGACGTAAGGTGAGGAAATTGGACACTGGAAGCGTGAAGCTAAAAGTAGATGACACTTAGCTCCTACGCACGTAGCCATACCACTGCAAACACCCTGAAAGTGGATCTGTGTGGACCCTCCTCGTCGCCGGCCCCTGACTTCAACACAAGCTAATTGCCGGCCTCGGACCTTTCGGGTCTTCTGACAAGAATGTGCGCTGCTGACTGTTAACCTTACTGACGGTTGCTCTAATTACATCCCCGCTCAGGACCCGCCCCTAACCCCGACCCCTCGCCATCTTACACCTCCGACACGGACAAACAGTTGACCCCGAGCTGCCTTCTCGCTTTACTGGAAATAGGAGCTAGTGGCTGGCGGGCCGACAGGTAACCAGAGAGCAGGCGGCAGTTTGGGCTGAACGTTGTTTCTGTCCTAAACTATTGACAAATAAATTAGTGCCAACCATTTCTATTTCCATCACATTAATCACAAAGTTGCTGTGGATTAATTTTCAATAATCACATTTAAAAGGCATTTTCCAAAATCAATATTAATGTTTATTTTGCATGTGTGAAGAAATAAGTTGAAGCCTTGAGTATTGTCCGGAGAATAGACCACTACTTTTTTTCCTACGCTCTGGACCATGTGGCTTATAAAACGGTGTGGCCAAATTTATGGATTTTTCTTCGCTAGCGACTATAATGCAAATTGTTTAAAAAAAAAAAAACAAGCAAACACACTGAAAAAGTGTGTCATTGTTTGTGTTATGGTGCCATCTTTTGGACAAGTTCGCTCACTGCCGGTGCTGCAGCATCCTTCTATTTAGTGCTATCGACAGGAAGTAGAAATGCTGTTTTAATCCCGAATGCCGTTGGTATTCTTAATGTGACAGAGTGAAAAAATCCACATTTGACCTGAACTGCTTTTACCAATACTCTTTTAAACCTTAACTTAAAGTTACTTTCATTCCTGTTTTTACCTAACCCCTGTTCTTATTGTCTGTTATGTTTTCCAATTTTTCACCTTGGTGAACGATCAAGATTTATTCTATTCTATTCTATTTCATCTTCTAGCCATCCATAGTATTTATACTCGTATGGATTCTTCATTCATCACTCCAAGCAACGTTTGTAAGTTTTACAATATAACTAAAACATTTTATACTTACTAAACCATCCCATATCTGATGTCTGTAGGAATGTTTTCATGCATATTTGTACATGCTATCATAAAGTAATGAAGCTCGCGTGAAACGCATTAGCTGATGTGCTAACACGTTCGCGAGTGTCTGTGTTAGTATTATTAATTTACAATGGCCTTCTTTTTTGTCTTGTTTCAGTTTCACATATTCCTCAGTAAATTCTCCAAAACGTCACCGTAGAGTTATTGAGTCTGTTTAGCTGATTCAATCAATCAATCAATCAATCAATCAATGTTGATTTATATAGCCCTAAATCACCAGTGTCTCAAAGGGCTGCACAAATCGCAACGATATCGACGAGCTAGCTTGCGCAGCTAGTGGCTCCATGACGATTACTTCTGTTTTGTTTGATCAGCCGTTTTGCTGCCGTGTTACAGACACCGTTTGGTAACAATTAAGGTATGTAAATGAACATTTATGCATCATTTCTATGTAAATAACTCATCTCACAAGGTATATTTATATATATATATCCGACTTATAGCTGGTGCGATTACAAACTCGCTCTATAGTGCAGAAAATACGGTAGTTGTATTATTTAGTAGTGTGGAATGTTAGAAAAGCTTTGATCAAGTGAAATGAGTCAAACAGAGAACAATGGTAGATATAAAAACACTAACTCATTTATTATTAACCGTTTGGAATAGATTTATGCCAGGGCTATTAAACAAAATTGGTCAGGGGGCCACATTTCCAGACAGCTAAAAACCCATGGGCCAGATTTCCTCACTTGACTGGTATTTCTTTTTGTGCATACATTATACAAATTGTATGTATTTATTTATAATAATTGTATTATTGAACCTTATTATTGCCTTATTCCTGCACATGTCATTTTTTCATAATATCTGTAACACTAAACCATATGTGGTCACCCCTAATTCTGCACTGCTGGTGGGTTAATAGCATTAGCATTTTTAATCAGATGAAATAATGATGAATTAATTAGCAGAAAATTGTTAATTTTATCTGTAATATAAATAAAGCATCCTTTAGTTTGCACTGTGTACTGCTTAAGTGTTGTTTGCAGTTACAATTGCAATATTACTTTGAATAGGAAGGTGGGTGAACTAAAAAAACAGTTGTATTTATATATTGCAATATCGTAAATATATATAAAACGGACTAGCAGGAAGTGGAGTTGCCAAGTTATGCAACTTTACCAAGGCATTTGGGCAAGTTTGGTACAGTATGTTCAAAGCAGCTGGTAGACTGCTTTTTCATTTGGACTTGTACATTTTAGAACCCCGATGCTGCATTTACTATACTCTGTTACAGTTGACCCACACTTTGATCCATTTTCAGGCTTAAGGGGTTCAGGTGGGTTAAGCCTTGCTTTCCTACTCCGTACTGAAGGGTTGTCTTATTGGGAGAATAATTAATTTTTTGCAATATCAACGTCACAGCGGAAAAGAACAGGATTTATTTTGTATTTTTGGAGCTAAAACTGATATCAAATGCATCAACAATGAATAGTTTGGATGTCTTTGGAAAAGTTCTGTGTTGTTTTTATTTGGCGGGTAACAAGGTGCATGAGCGACAAAGCACAGTGAACACAACTAGTCAAATCAAACCGCTAAAAATGAACAAACTCGGCCGATGTATGCAGTACTTATACCTGGGACGATATTGGATAAGTCAAGTAACTGAACATGAAATGAAAATGAACTCAATAAGTTTGCCAGCTTTGACAATTGACATATTTAAGCCTGTTTACGAGTTACAGGAGCTGTCACTGTTTGCATCCGTTTCAGCAGCTGCGGGCTAATAAATGCTGAAAAACTCCCGACGCTTGGTATTACAGTATTGAATTAAAATGATCGAAAAACCGCAATTGATAACCACAAGTTGACAAAATTATGGATCGACAAGAGTTAGTTTGCTAGCTAGCTTAAATGCTTACATGCGGGCATGTGCTTTTTCCGTCTAAAGTCGGAGGGTGTCCTTTTTTTTTTTTTTCTTCTTTGTCATGAAAAATGGAGGTTTTTGTCAAATGTTTTATTGAAGGCCTTTTTTATTGATTTCATTTTTATCGCCCAGCCCCATGTTGAAACGTGAAAATGTAAATGTGTAGCCCTTATAAGTGTGTGCACGTTGAAGTCAAGTCCGCACCATGACTGTAGCTGGTTGCTGAGGGTCATTAGTTGCAGTGCATGTGCGTGTTTCTCAGTGAGACTGAGTCATGTAAGCCCAGCCCAGCAGCCAGGAAGCAGTCTTGCCCGGTCTCATTTAGTCCAGTATGACTGCATTTGCTCAGCAAGTGCATTAGGGCTCCGATCCCAGCAGCAGCGTTTGGGATAATGCGGGGCCGGGCCCGCGTGTGGGACTCACCATCATCACCGCGCTCACACTCGCCGCCGGTTTCCCCGGCTTAATGCTGCAGCTCTCTCCGAGCATGAAAAGAAGAGCGCCTGGCCTTAGTGCTGCAGCGAGCCCACTCTGACGGAGAGAGACTGTCTGGCACCTTGAAACACACTCAAAAGTCATTCCATTATCGCTTTTTCCCTGCCAGCGCTGGTCAACGGTCTGCAGCCCACCTAGTCAAACCGATCAGGCAGAAATACTGTAGACGTTTCCGTGGCATCAGACCCCCCACAGTCATAAACACCACAAAAAATATTTTAAGTAGGCCTCTGGTGTGTCAAAAAAAAAAAAAAAAAAAAAAATCAGATTAATCGCAATTCTTTTTCTAACAATTCTTAATCGTTAGCTCCAAGATTCGAATTGAATTGAATAGTGTGCTGCCTAATGATTTACAGCCTTTATATATATATATATATATATATATATATATATATATATATATATATATATATATATATATATATATATATATATATATATATATATATATATATATTCTATATAATCTGTAACCAAACTCACAATGTCTGATGAAATGCTAAAACCATTATGACAGACAACCTCAAAAAATTTGATTAAATTTTACATTTTAAAAATTGATTTTAGAATATATATATACATTAGGGGTGGGCAAATTAATGCGTTAATTACGAGTTAACTCATCAATCTATTAACGCCGACAATTATTTTATCGCACATTTGCGTATGTTGTTTACATGTTTTTATTTTGTTAACGCCTTTTCTTAACAAGGTGGCGTCGCCCGGACGGGCTTTGGCGTCGAGGGGCTCTTGGTAAAGATGCAACATTTGGCAAAAATACCGGATAATTCTGCAATTCTGCAAATTTCATGGCTGGCTTACAGCGTGGTCACTTCGGGATCACTTACGACAGCCAGACAATTCTGGATGTGGATAGATCGGGCCGTTTTGGACTGAATGACGCGTGCTTGCTAAACCTGCTAGCTAGCATGGGAATACTTTGCCGGCTACATCCAGCGGCCTGTGAAGCAGCGGAGTATATGTGTTGTCTTTCTATTTATGAATAATGCAGACGAGGCGTGTTGGCTGAGTTCTTAACGTTTGCTTTCAGAGCGTGCATATCACAACATACAAGATGTTGTCATGGCGACACAACCTATACCGGGCTACCACGCATGCTCCTCACTCCCGTTGCAAGCTGGGTAGGGTAGTTCTTTTTTTCCCTGGCTTATAACATCACAATATAGTACCATGTATATGATGCGTTCAGTTTATCAAAGCACCAAACAAACAATCGAAAAATTCCCATCATATCAATTCCTAGATATGGTCATAATTATTTTAAGTGCACTACGCATAATAAACACAACATTATTAATATTGCTACTACGGATAATTTGCTCAAAAATTCCCTAAAACAGCCCACTACCTATAATATAGGTTTTTTAAAAATAAGATCCCTGATAAAAAAAAATGTTTCTGCTGTTACCTCAGAAATTGCCTGTTCAGATGTTATGATTGTGGTTCAGAGATTTGTATGTAGATTATATTTATTTTCCATAACAAACAGGATAACTTAAATACCCTGGCAATGGCAATAAGCTTAAATGTTTATATTTACATTTTTTGAGTTGATTTTCATAAAATATGCTATTTAACTGCTACTGTTTAACAAGGACTGATTTAAATCGTGTTTGCACAACAATGTTTTGGCGCTTTTGTTCATGTGGGAGAATATTCCAATAAAGGTGCATTACACACTACTTTTGAATTCATTATTGGGCTTTGCGTATACAATGCAGTTAATCGCGATTAATCGGAGAAATAGTGCGATTAACTTCGATTAAAAATTTTAATCGTTGCCCAGCCCTAATATATATATATATATATTTTTTTTTTTTTTCCGGCTTTTGACTCGCTCGACCGCTCATAAAAGCAATGGGACTCTGTCTGTGAATGGAGTTTGTCGTTACATATTATATAAATATGTAAATATTATATAAATATGTACATAAAGTGTTGTAATTATATTCCAACTCTGCGTTCTTCTTGCTCATCGCCGCCGCCACTGCCAAAGCCCCCCCCCTCCCGCGGCCCGACCACACCACCACAAATAGATGCCCGACCTGTGGGAAACACTGTATATATATGATATGGATATAAACAATTGTGTTTTAACTGTGTATTTTGAAAAAGTTGTGCACTGTGAAACTTGGCAGCCTGTTTAATTAAGCTAAAGTAAAGTACCAATGTTTGTCACACACACCAGGTATGGTGAAATTTGTCCTCTGCATTCGACCCATCCCCTTCTTCTCCCCTTGGGAGGTGAGGGGCGCAGTGAGCAGCAGCGGCGCCTGCGCTCGGGAATAATTTTTGGTGATTTAACCCCCAATTCCAACCCTTGATGCTGAGTGCCAAGCAGAGAGGTAGTGGTCCCATTTTCATAGTCTTGGGTATGACTCGGCCGGGGTTTGAACTCAAGACCTACCGATCACAGGGCTGACGCTCTAACGACAGGGCCGCTGAGCAGGTTGTACAAACTAAAATTGTACATACATTTTAGAGAAGATTAACACATTTGTAGCAAACATAAAAGCAGCAAAAAAGTTTCTGACATTCTGACATGATACAATGATTTTTTTAATGGAGGAATATAGTTAATTATAGAACTGACATTCAATGTTAATAATAAAAAGTATAGATTTTGAAACAGAAATCGATTCAAAATTGAATCAATGCAACGATCAAATCAAATTGTGTGGTGCTCAAAGATTCACAGCCCCTAATATTTCCATAAAGAACTGCTGGTTAGCGCTCCGAATGGGACTTTGTTCAACACACCCTGCGCACACCGTGTGCAAGGCTGTAAAGCCACCAGTCCAGAGTGGAATACTCGGCTTGTTTGGTAAAGGGCAGAAAACAACATCAGTTGCTCAGCCGACAGGTTTCTCCATCCCAGACGGCCGCTGAGGCCTCATGATGCGGCTCAAAGTTCATTAGCACCACTGTGAGAAGACACACAAACATATGTGGAGTAAATAAAGGCCAATCAAAGCTGGTTAACGCTACGGATGATGTCTGGCTACCTCTGAAGGCCCGCCCGAGGCATCCATTGACCTAAGTGTGTCTTCCCATCGAAACAAATAGATAATTTGTCAGCAAGTTAAACCTCATTTGCACTGACAACTGACTTTGTACTTTCAACAAGTCCTCACATAAACAGAATTTTTGTCCCCATTGACTGTTTATAATACTAACCTATACAAATAACAATTTCCAAATCATTTGAGGGAAAAAAAATAAACGAAAACGTGAGTTACCTTCAGGAATGGGTACCACGTAGGCCTGGGCGATATTGCCTAAAAGTGAAATCTGAGATTTTTTTAACAAAATTTCAGATTTTTTCCCCCTACTTTTTTTTAAAGAACCCAATGAATAAGAATGACAGAAATAATTAAAAACAAGTTTTGTTTTTATTTGATCGAAAAGCTAGTACCGGACTCAAGATTGCACTGGTATACAACCCACAAAATTTTAGAAGCACATTTCCCCCACCCCCCATATATTACACGCCCCGGACTATACACTACATATATTTGTTTGTATGTATATATATATACATATATATATATATATATATATATATATATATATATATATATATATATATATATATATATATATATATATATATACATATATATATATATATATATATATATATATATATATATATATATATATATACATATATATATATATATATATATATATATAAGTTGTGAAATGAGTTATTTTCTCAAGATGATTTTGTAAAATGTTTATTTACATACCTTAATTGTTTCCAAACGGTGTCTGTAACGCGTCAGTAAAATGGCTGGTCAAACAAAACAGAAGTCATCTTGATGGACCCACTAGCTGCGCAAGCTGGCTGTCTAATCAGCAAAACAGACTGAATAACTCCACGGTGAAGTTTTTTCGAATTTACTGATGAATTTGTGAAACTGAAACAATACAGATAGAATACCATTGTAAGTTAGTAATAATAACAATAATAATAACACTTGTAAACATTTTAGCATATTAGCTAATGCTAACAATGTTAGCTTGATTACATCACGATAGCACGTACAAATATGTATGAAAACACAAGGGACGGTTTAGGAAATATGAATTGTTTTAGTTCTATTGTGAAATCTACGAACGTGGCTTGGAGTGATGAATAAAGAATCCTTTTGAGGAGGAACACTATGGACGGTTTTACTTCCAGTAGAAGGCATTATAACATTAAGTACCTGCAGTAAGCTAACTTGTCCAAAAATGGCGCAATGGCACAGACCACAACACATTATTTCTTCGCTATGGGAGGCAAAACTTGTGTATTGAATAAAATACCTCTGTAAACAAAAATGTGGCATCATTGCATACAAATAAATACACTAACATTTGGGATGGATAGAGAACAAACGTATATCTTCTGTCTTGAATAAAATATATTTGTGAATACAAATTTTACATTAAAAGGTCTCTATAGTTCAGTAAATGGATAATTGCAGATTTTGGCCATGTGCAGTGACCGCTTTAGTGCTTCTTTCTTATCGTACATGATTTCACCACAGTAAGCTGCTTTTTAGCGGGAGTT
This sequence comes from Nerophis ophidion, assembly GCF_033978795.1. Lineage (NCBI taxonomy): Eukaryota > Metazoa > Chordata > Actinopteri > Syngnathiformes > Syngnathidae > Nerophis > Nerophis ophidion. Next base: position 23,292,955 of record NC_084616.1, on the reverse strand, counting down.
TGTTTGTTGTTATGTTCTTGTTCGCCTTGCAAATATTTGCATCCCCCCACCTTGGCTGGATGCTTCTGTTTCAGATGCTGCAATAAGTTTGTTGTGCTACTGTCTTTTTGAAACATACTTGTCGTTTGCGTTAGCATAAGCCATGTTGTGCCATGTGTTTGTGAATAAGGGGGAGGGCGGCAGCTACGGAAGTTTTAAGGGCAAAAAATATGAAGAGAAAAACAACACATTTTGTTTATTTTTATAATCGTCTGCAACTAAAATCTTGATTTTTTTTTATTAAATTGGTTAATCACCCACGCTTTGACTAAGTTCTGTATTTTTATGGGTAGGGACCGAATTTTGTCAATACCTATGAATACCGATGCATGTCAAATGAAACAGTACCATATTTTGTGGTGTGCTGCCTCGAAATAAGGTTGTAATTGTCCATGCCAACAACGCAACCATGTCCGACAAAAAGTCCTCTAAAGTAAACTTTTAACAATGCACTAGCTCGATGCTAATTGACAAATATATGACAATATATGGCAAGTATTGGATATGCCATATACACGCTAGTGATTAGCAATTTTAAATGGCATTTTCAACACCTTCAAATTTGTTTAGGGAAACTCCAACTGAGAGACACGTTACACTCAATCAGATGGTGTGAAATCAGTACAATACTTGCAGTATAAACACTTCATAGGACTCAGCTAAAGACAAGACTGGTGCCTTCAGCTTAAAGGCAAAGATAACTTCCTGACTAGAACACACTGAAATGGATGTATACTTGCATTGCAATTAGACAACAAAATATAACGACTAGACAACAAGTTCGCTCAATGTTAAATGTTACATAAAACTAATTAGCACATGAACACACACAAAAGTACTGACAATTGAAAATTGGTAACGATTTGTTTCAAAAGTAAACGTTGGAATCCTTATTATTTTTTTGGTCCAAAATGACAGGGGTAGAACACAAGCGTAATAGTTAGAAACGTAACAGAATGCGTGAAAAACAAGTCCGCCATCATGGCCTGCTCGATCAAGAAGAGAAATGAAGCAAGTCAAGCACGTGAGCCCTTTTCTGTCCAGACTGAAAACTTCCTTCCTGTTTTTCCTCAGGCTTATTCATTGGGTTTTATTTGCAGCCTTTAATTCTGGCTGGTCCCCTGGTTGGACCCTGCTGGAGTGAGTCTCTGCAGGCGGTCCCCACCTGGGTTTTTAGAACAGTTTTTCTCCTGTTTGTTTTTGTTTTGTTTATCAGCTTTGTGCAGGCATAGCACAAAGAGGCCCATTGGTTAAACAACATGAGTGCTGGGCAGCCTCAAAATCAAGTTGGCTGGCCAGCACTCGCTGGCACTTTCCGTTCCAGGGCCGGACATTTTGTTCCACTGTTGAACTCTGGGAGAAACTGAGAGAGGGAGAAGCGGGGAGCGGCGAACTTAAACAGAGTCCAACCACATTGTGAGGGAGAACCCTTAACCGCGGGAACACACAAGGATCTGCAGTTTGTAGCCCTTTTATTTTGGAGGGGAGAGGAAAAAACTGCCAAAAAAGTAGCCTAAAAAGCAACCATGGTCATGTTAGTAGGATATAAAAATATAAAATAAAGGTACCTGGTTCATTTTTAAGTACAATTTAAGTCAACCTCCTCTTTTTGTTGTTTATTTTATTATGCGTTTGCTGAAAGTATAATAAAGAGGGAGAATGAGTTCGAATAGAGTAAACTTTGGTACCTGCAACTCGCTGACCCCCAGTGATGAACTGTAGATTCCACATATAGAAAACATTTACACAACCGTGCAGATGTTGACTGACTGAGGGCATGAGTTCATGCTTCTTTTTCATACTTCTGTGTACCTAAAATGGTCTGCTAAAACAATGACAATAATACGAATGGTAATCGTAATTCGATTATATGTCGAGTATGGATGCATCTTGAGTTATCATCTTGTATGTTAAAAAAACGTATTGCGTATTTTCATGATTTTCTGATGTGATAGATCTTCACATTCAAGCTAACTTGGCGGTTAGCGGGTCTTCTCGTCTACTTCTGCAATGAATCACTTTATTTAACATACTTAAATATTCGATATTTGGACATTTGTCCATATATCCAGAAGCGTCCAAGTATCAATCATTTCCCCCACGACCAAACAAGAGTATTTTCAGTCCTTACCCCAAACCCCCCAACCAATCCTAATAACACAAAAATACATGACATAAAAAGCAAAATGGCTCAAAAGCATCAAAACACAAAAAACTGAGTTGAGTTAAAGCAAGGGTCGGCAACCCAAAATGTTGAAAGAGCCATGTTGGACTAAATATAGAAAAAAGAAATCGGTCTGGAGCAGGAAAAAATTAAAAGCCTTGTCTAAGTGTTATAATGAAGGAAACACATGATGTAAGTGTCTATATTAGCTATAATATCAAAATGACTTTAGAATTACTTTAAAAGTCTTATATAAATGTTATAATGAAGTCAACACGTGATGTAAGTGGCTATATTAGCCTACAATCAAAATGACTGTGTAACGCAAATCTTTGTTGACAGAAATGTTGACATGTAATATTTATTCTACTCAGTTTTACAACATTGGAAAACATTAGTAAAACGAAGGCTTCTCAGAGGGTGAGATAACTCCTGGAAATGACTGGCTTAGAATGGCACAAGATGTAGAGATGTGTGTCAATGTTAAAGGAACAGGCTGTCTTATTCTAATTGATTAATTACAATCTTTGCAAGCTGGGTAACATTTGATGTGGTCTGGAAGAACATGAAAATGCAGCCAATAATACATAATGATGCAATATGTACATACAGCTATTCTAAATAGCATGTTAGCATCGATTAACTGGCAGTGATGCCAAGAACATCCACAAAGCTCACCTTTGTGCATTCACGCACAGCATAAAACGTTTGGTGGAAAAAATAGACACAAAGAAGGAGTGGCATAAAACATGTCTGTCGGTGGCAGCGTTGGAGACATTTTGTACATGTAAACAAAAAGGACTGCCGAAGGACCGCCGAAAATAGTACGACAAAACGGCGCTCGTCAAATAGTCTCATCAGTGAAGCATGTTTAATATATATACTTTTTTTTTTTTTTGTCCTGTCCCGCTATTCAGGCAAATCATATTGTTGATGTGTATGCCCATAGTGTGTTTGTGACAATCATTTGTACTTTAACTTTAACTTAATAAGCGTGTTTAATGTAAACAATGGGATTTCTAACAATTAGGAAGTTTTATGTCATGTTTTTCCTCCTACACAAACCATATTAAAATCAAAAATATATATTTTTTCACCCACCTTTTTCCCATTTCCATATATTTTTGGAAAATCTCCAGCGGGTTGCAGACCCCCCGACTTAAAGCATCCGTCCGTCAGGGGAAAACAATGAGGCGGTAAAGTTTATTGTCTTTCAAAGCATCTTCCTCTCGCTCCCTCGCTTTCCCACAGCCAGGCTGCTTTTTTTTTTCTTGGTCGGAGGGATGGAAGGCTAATGGACACATTAGCCGCCGGCTTGTCCCTCTGCGGTGATTAGGTGGCTGTGAGGTCATCCCTTCACTTCTGCCTCCATCAACATCAAAGATCTATCATTTTATTACTACCATGGGGAGGACGGAGCAATGGCCCAATCGCCATCCGATCCATAAAGTCGTCCATCGGGGAAAAGTCCCAAGCAACGAGGATTCAAAACGGGAATAGGCTGAGTGGTTTCGTGTGATACCAGTGCAGAGTCCAGAGTTATTAACAATCGTTTGGTTTTTTAGGGACAAATTGAAATAATCCCCCTTACATAGTTTTGTGGGACCTCTCCCGGCCTCAGAAAACCCGTATATAACGATGACATCGGGCCCCATTAGTAAGTGCGGGGCTTCCAAGCTAAGTGCTTGAAGAAGTTTGATGACGGATATGTTGGCGTTCAGCTGACTAATTAGTACGCTGACGTCACGAGGACCTTTTTAAGAATATCTCTGTTGAAATCATCTTCTAGGGTTGTTGTTCTCAATGCCGAGTCGCGTCTCAACAGAAAAGAAAGCCTGCTTTGTCTCTGCTCAGTTGCGGGCGTGTCTGCTGGAGATGTTATTGATCGCTGCAGGAAGTTGAAGCTGATGTTTCACAGCACTTCCTGAGTGGATGGCTCTGCCACTGACAGTGAAAGCAGTGAGACGCGAGTGTCCGGCCCTTTTCGGGGAGGCGGTTGGACCCGGGGGAAGGAAGCAGTTGATGAAAACATGAAAGGCAGAGAGACAGTGCGACATAACACGGCGAGATCCGTCCTTGAGCCAAGACTAAACACCGCCTCCCGTCTCAGCTTCCTCCCAGAACACCAACCTTCAAGCATGAAAAAGGCTTTCTATCTGAGACCTTGGTGTAGTCCGAAACCATTCTGCACCTCCAGGCTGGCTCCTGAAATGCGGTGAAAGTGCGTCTGGGCCAGCCAGACGTGAGTGTACCTCTGCTGACAGTTGATACTGTCGGCCATTAGTGCAGCGTTAACTGTGGCAATGCCAGACATGAGTCCTTCAGACATGTTTGATGAGTTTTTGACGGCAATGCAATTACTTTGTTCGTAAAGAATTGTTTTATATTCTTACGTATATTAACATTGGATCATATACACTAAATAGGGTTGTTCCGATACCAAGATTTTAATACCAGTGCCAAAATGTATTTTGATAGTTTTCTAGGCTTCTCAAAATAAAGGGGACTACAAACAACATGTCAGTATTGGCTTTATTTTAACTAAAATACTATGATATATATTTTTCTTTTTGCAAATTGTCAAGCCTGGACTGTGGTTACTTTTGCTTCTTCGATGCAGAGAGGATACGGGACAAGCCAGACGAGAGTGTAAGTACATGGTTGTTTATTTGACCACTAAATACAAAAATAAACGAACTGAGGGCACTCACAAAGAGGTACAAAACTTGGCTACAAAAATACAAACAGGAAAACAAAACACCTGATCGATGGCATGAAAGACGATAAACTATAAACTTAAACTTGCACTGTGGCAGAACTATGAGCAACTAAAACAAAAACACTTACTGTGACCGAAACAAGGGGCATGGATAGCAGGGTGCGTAGCAGGTAATCGTGAAGGCAAGCACATGCAAAAATCCTAGACTGATGGACAGAAAGTAAAACCCTTAAATAGTAGCAGTGGTAATGAGAAACAGGTGAGAGAGCTGAGGGACGGGGCGTGACTAGGATGGCAAGGTAAAAATCAATGGGTTGGCATGGAAACAAACCAAAACCAGGAAATGCAAAACGTGAAGCAAGAGTCCAAAAACAAAACAAAACATGATCAAACATAAAACCAGATTAGCAGGCATGACACAAATAAAGAACAATGTTGTCATACTAGACAACTTGTCTTTTAGTAGTAAGTAAACAAAGGTTCCTAATGAGTCTGCGGACGTATGCAGTATTGTGTCATTTATCATTCTATTATTTTGTCAACATTATTCATATACTTGTTCATTTACTGTTAATATCTGATTACTTCCTGTTTTAAAGGCCTACTGAAACCCACTACTACCGACCACGCAGTCTGATAGTTTATATATCAATGATGAAATATTAACATTGCAACACATGCCAATACGGCCGGTTTAGTTTACCAAAATGCAATTTTAATTTTCCGCGGAGTTTCTTGTTGAAAACGTCGCGGAATGATGACCCGTGTGCGTGACGTCACGGACTGTCAGGAAATATTAGCGCAGCACCGTTTGCGGCTAAAAGTCGTCTCTTTTTATCGCGCAATTAAACAGTATTGTGGACATCTGTGTTGCTTAATCTTTTGCAATTTGTTCAATTAATAATGGAAAAGTCAAAGTAGAAAAATGGAGTGGGGAAGCTTTAGCCTTTAGCCACACAAACACACGGTGATTCCTTGTTTAAAATTCCCGGAGGTGAAGCTTTACTATGGATCAGAGCGGTCAAGCGAACATGGTTCCCGACCACTTGTCAACCGGCAGGTTTCGGTGAGAAAATTGTGTTAAAAAGTCGCCTCTTACCGAAGATCTGTGGAGTTTCCGCCGTCCTTGTATCTGCCGTGACTTCCCCAGACACTGGCCTCTCGACACCCGTGGACACACACCTCCGACTATCAGGTACTATTTAATCTCACTAAAACACTAGCAACACAATAGAAAGATAAGGGATTTCCCAGAATTATCCTAGTAAATGTGTCTAAAAACATCTAAATCCGTCCCAATGCAATCGCCTTTTTTTTTTCCTAGTCCTTCGCTATCCATATCATCATCCACAAATCTTTCATCCTCGCTCAAATTAATGGGGAAATTGTCGTTTTCTCTGTCCGAATAGCTCTTGCTGCTGGAGGCTCCCATTATAAACAATGTGAGGACTTGAGGAGCCCTCACCCTTGTGACGTCATCGTCTGCGACTACCGGTAAAGGTAAGGCTATTTTATCAGCACCAAAAGTTGCGAACTTTATCGTCGATGTTCTCTACTAAATCCTTTCATCAAAAATATGGCAATATCGAGAAATGATCAAGTATGACACATAGAATAGACCTGCTATCCCCGTTTAAATAAGAAAATCTCATTTCAGTAGGCCTTTAACATCTACACTTCTGTTCAAATGTTATAATCACTTATTCTTCTCTTGTTTGATAGTTTACAGTAGTTTTAGGTGATACTACAAATTTTGATATCAATCCAATACCAAGTCGTTACAGGCTCATACATTGGTCATAATAAAGTCCTCTTGTTTCCAGGGACGTATTTCCTGACTTTATAAACAATAAAAAGTGACAAAAAACTTTGTGATAATAAAAAATATTGATGTAACCATTGTAGTATCGACTATATACGGCTCTTGTACTTGGTATCGTTAAAGTCGATGTCTGTGTTTGTTAACATTGAGAAGTGCTACCTTCCTGTTAGCGGTTAGCTATTGTATCCCCCTACGGTGTGCCGTGAAGCATGTTTAGCTATTTTCTCGTCCTGCAGGATGATACTTGTAAGGAACATACTTTATTTGTCGCCATGGAGACAAGGATTAGTGATTTACAAGTAGCTAAAACACAGGCGACTGCGGATGGACATTAGTCGCTAGCTTGCTAGCCATGTTTATAACACCTCTTGCTGAGTGGCGCTTCGGTGTTTATAGCTATTGTTTGTTTTTAAGCCAAAATACATCTCCCTCTATTGTCTCCACAGTGTGTCTGCTTGTAAGTACACTGTGTGTGTGCGTTGCCTAACATGCCCCAGTCTGCTCTTTTTACCAGCAATGTCACAACATGACATCGGCACGCTGTCATGTCCGGATAAAAAAAAAAAGTACCGGTATTTTTCGGAAGCAGTATAGTACCATTTTTAATTTACCGTATTTCCTTGAATAGCCGCCAGTTATGTAATACGCGCCTGACTTGAATTACTGCCGGGTCAAACTCACTCCCCAAATTTATTAGCGCAAGCTTACTTTTACCGCCGGGTCAAAGTCATGACGTCAAGAGTGACGCTTCCCCTATCGTCATCTCCAAAATGGCGGAGGAGTTATTTTTTACTTTAACTATGTGTAAACCAAGGGTCTTGTTCCACAGCCGTACAGATCACACTGATGGTTGTGATATAAAACAACTTCTCTTTAACACTCTTACTTATATGCGCCACACTCTGTGAACCCACACCAAACACATTTCTGGAGAACATTGGCTCTGTAACACATTATAAACGAAACATAAGAATTACCCAGAATTCCAATGCATCCCTGACTCTTGGCTATATTATACACCCCGCTAGCACCAACCCCCCCGCCCTACCCCCCCCGCCCTACCCCCCCTCTGTGCGCCAGTTGAGGTGGGCGGGGTTAGGGGCGTGTGTATAATATAGCCCAAGTCATGGATGCATTGGAATTCTGGGTAATTCTTATGTTGCGTCTATAATGTGTTACAGACCCAATGTTCTCCAGAAATGTGTTTGGTGTGGGTTCACAGAGTGTGGCGCATATTCGTAAGAGTGTTAAAGACAAGTTGTTTATATCACAACCATCAGTGTAAAAGGTATGGCTGCTGACCAAGTATGCATTGCAATCTCGTATGAGAATCAGCGAAATGCATGCGTCCGACCGGCATGCAGATAGCATGGTGTAGAGCAGTGGTCCCCAACCACTGGGCCGTGGCCACAGAAGAATTTGTTATTATTTTTTTAATATCACACTCAATTTTTTACTGCATGCCATTGGTAAGCGCAGGGGTGAGAAGAGTTTTTAAAATTATTAGCGCCTGCTTACTTTAACGCATGCCTTGAATAAGCGCAGGAGTGAGAAGAGGTTTTAAATTAATTAGTGCCCTGGTGGCTATTCAGGGGAATACGGTATGAGTACTGCAGTTCTTTATTACTACTTGTATACCTTACAACCCCGAAAGAAATACAATTGCATCATTGCAAAGGTGATGATTTGTCTGGGCAAATTGTAACCTTGTGATAATGCATGTTGATGACACATTTGTAGAAGGATACAAGAAGCCATGCTAACCACTATTATCGAATGTAAACTGACTGAACTTATTAAAAGGAATATTTTCCATCCTTTCGGCAGAATAAAATGCCTTAGAAAAACATTGCATAAAAACAATGATCTCAACCTGTTTATCCATGCATACAAACACATATTATTCTCTCTGGCGTGCCAAGTTAACTTTCAGTTTTGATCCCTGTTAATGCAGAAGCCGCCTGGATGGACAAAAGCATGAGAGGCGGGCCACCATTATAGAGATCGCTTCGAACTTTGGACGGATTGGTTCGCTATTATTTGTACTTAACTCCTTTTTTTGTCGAACAAATTGTTTAAGTGCAATTTTAATCGCCGCTCATCATTTTAGACAGGATATGGGCGGACTCTTCCCTCTCAAAGACAGAGTACCAATAGATCCCAAAATCGCTTTTGTTTTTGCCGGGAAACAAGAGGACCTTTAGGGCAAAAATCTAAGGGTGGAAATAAGCGCTGTATCGGTATGATGTCATAATTCCTGGTGATTATCGCGCATCCCTTCTTAATTCTCTAAAGAGACGAGCAACAGCAGCCGTGCCTGGAGAGAACAAATTGGGGAGGGGCATTGGAAGTAGTGGGGAGGGTGTAGAAACGGTGTGGCAAGGTTCAGCTGCAGCCCTAACCTTTGCACGCGTGCGTGCGTGTGTGTGCGTGTGCGTGTGTGTGTGCGTGTGTGTGCGTGCGCGTGTGTGTGTGTGTGTGTGTGTGTGTGTGTGTGTGTGTGTGTGTGTGTGTGTGTGTGTGTGTGTGTGTGTGTGTGTGTGTGTGTGCTCCGAGATAATTAAACAGGGCAGACAGATGAGCCCTTTGAGAAGGCTAGAGGTCACATGGGATAAGTCAGCCTGCCCACCCCCCTCCCTCCCCACTGCCGCACACATGTTCACATACCCATCCTGACAGCAGACGTACATAAACGCAGTCATCTTTACACAAACAGATGTCCGACTGCTCGAGGTGGCCTTGGCAGGCTTCCTTTGAAGGAATACGCTGAGAAAAGGGTCTTTGTGCCGGCAGCGGGTGGAAGGCGGTTACACAGTCTGCACATTACCTTGTCTTAGACATCTACAATGACTATAATTATAAGCTGTGGCCTTCAAGAGGGCTATTGTCTGTCCTGTTGGAGTACAATGAGAGCATGTGTGAGCGCTCCACTCCTAGCGCGGAGAAATAATACACCTGAGAAGCATGCCGGTGAGTAAAAAGGGATGTGGCGACCCTGAGCGGTCTTAAAGAACGACAGGGTGCAAGTCTGGGCCAGGTGGAGGCTTCCTGAACTGGAGATTCGAGCACCGGCGCCAAAAGAGGGATCTCCTTTCAGGGTAACATCTGCATAGCTGTTTCCCTGCTCGGAGTGCGGCTGGGACGCATCAATTCAGGAGACGGCTGGCTTAGAGAGGAGGAATGCTCAGGCAGGTCGGCGGGAGGATGTTAACCGCATTATAAACCTCGCTTTCCACCACTTCATTCCTCAGAAGTAAATTGAGAATCACTTGCCTCAAGAAGGAGCTCCCTAAATGCACACACACACACACACTCCTTTTAAAGGGGAACTGCACTTTTGGGAGGGATTTTTGTTCACAATCATTATGAAAGACAAGAGGCCAAAAGTTTTTTTTTTCTTTTGCTTTCTAAAATGTTAAAATTGTGTTGTTGTAGATAGGTAGCAATGCAGCTAATGGTAGCAATCGATCCTACGTCTAAATCACAATACTTAATTTACGTTCTGTAACCTGTATAATAACCAAACAGCAGCAACATTGTTATTGTAAGAGTGATCACTGAGAAACTATTCTTCTAACTTAGTAACACATCGGCATGCTACGGTATTAGCCACGAAAGCTAACTATGTAATGCACAACTCTATGTGATAGGACACCAACCTGTACCGAGGGAAAAACATGAACAATCATATCACAGTATCTGTAAAGTATTATTTCATGTTTTGTTTGTAAACAGCTCGCCAGACAATGTATGTACTGTAGTTGCAATACCACGCGTGACGTGCTGCGTGTATCATGATTGATATAAAGTGTAACTCACTCGATGGACAGTTGTGCGTTTGGTCCAGACATTTTTTCCGGTTCATCTGAGTAAGCACTCCATTTATGTCAAAATAGCACGGCTTCAAATTCTACATTTTACAGCTTCAAGTCATGCCGATCTCACTCTCTCGGCTTCAGTCTTCTCCAATGCCTCACTCTTCCTTCGTGCTTGCTTCCGGAAGCAGCAGTTCATCCTCCATACATTAAAAAGATAAGGTTGTGAATCCCTGTTTTTCCAAAAATAGTAATCATTGTTATCTGTTATCTAGTCTGCAATGATTACAACACACTTGTGTTGTTTCCGGAAGTAGGACATCAGCTGCTATGGAAACGGATATCAATGCGTGGAAGAAATCAGTCTTGGCAATGATTAAAAATGCTCAAAATACTGTAAATATTGAACGTAACACATATTGTTAGGAAGGTGTTTGTTACTACTATATATATGTATATATATATATATATATATATGTATATATGTATATATATATATATATATAAATGATAAAAGGGTTGTACTTGTGTCTTGCTCAGGACACAACGGACGTGACGAGGTTGGTACTAGGTGGGGATTGAAACAGGGACCCTCGGGTTGCGCACAGCCACTCTCCCACCGCGCCACGCCGTACTTAATGATAAATGGGTTGTACTTGTATCGCGCTTTTCTACCTTCCAGGTACTCAAAGCGCTTTGACACTACTTCCACATTTACCCATTCATACACACATTCACACACTGATGGAGGGAGCTGCCATGCAAGGCGCTAACCAGCACCCATCAGGAGCAAGGGTGAAGTGTCTTGCTCAGGACACAACGGACGTGACGAGGTTGGTACTAGGTGGGGATTGAACCAGGGACCCTCGGCTTGCGCACGGCCACCCTCCCACTGCGCCACGCCGTCCCTTATATATATATATATATATATATATATATATATATATATATATATACATATATATATATATATATATATATATATACTTGCAGTGTGTATATTGTACATATTGCATATTATTATGAAGGTGTCTCTTACTACATTATATACAGTATTCACTTGCAGTGTATATAAAACGCTGATGAATGGTTTTGAAGTTGTTTCAGAGGCTTTGAAGGCTACGACGGTGACTCATTAGCTGCATCTTCCAAGTGTTTTTTATCATCTTTTATATCTTACAAAAAAAAAAAGACTAGTGTTCTTGTCTCTAATAATAATTGTCAACGATAGGCAAAATTCCCAAAAAACAGTGCAGTTCCGCTCTAACTTCTTTAAAAGATCCAGCCAAAGCACGACTCCAGTTTGTCTCTTTCTGCCCAGTCAGCCAGAAAGAATGGAGTCTGATCCTTTTCTCATAGTCTAAACTTTTCTGCAGTCAAAGCGGTTTCACCTAATAATGGGAACGGACCTCAAGCTGACATCGCCTCGGTTTCTTTTCGAACACAGACACCTCCGTCTCGCGCATGTTCCACTATCACAGGAACAAGATGTGTGCAAGTGTTTCTCTCTACGTCAAGCTGGCATTGACGTAGCCACAGTTATCTGACTGCGGGATTCCGTGTGATATGAAGAGATCGTTGATATTATTATTTTATGGGAACAGTTAAGTATTGCACCGTATTGCCCTTTCACCCACACAGCAACAGTGCTCATGGTGTCCAGAATCCTTTATGAGATAGGCTTTAGAGTGGGAACGTCTGATAACGTTGTCTTGTTGTTGCGGGCAAGCAAACCACTATTTTTTGATAACGATGACTTTACCGTCCCGCTATGTAAAAGTTGCTAACAACAACAGCGGTCTGTGGACGTGGGGTTTCATCTTTTTTACGAATAATCTGCATCATAACTTTACCACACATCAAACATTGCGTTAGCTTGCTTGGATGTAGCATAGCGTATAGCTGCTAGCCATTAGCGCTTCAAGATTAAAGCATGACCAAAGCTACCGGAAGCACATTTCTGCACTAGCTAACCACTCCAAGACACAAACTATCGCTGGTGTGAGGGCATTCGAGGGAAGCTGGAGAAGCAGGCGAGTATTGGTGGACCAAGAATCATCTTCTGTCATATCCCCTCAGTAGCGGTGGTCGCTGGCGATCCGAACTAGATTTCCTTACAGATTTGACAATACATACAAGGACGAGAACCAAAGACAGCATGCCTGTTTTTGTTGCAGACCTCCTTGAACTTGGCTGTAAACCAGGGGTCGGGAACCTTTTTACCTGAGAGAGCCATACAAGCCAAATATTTTAAAAAGTATTTCCGTGAGAGCCATATAATATTTTTTTAAGACTGAATACAACTATTATTCTATCTTATTTCAATTATTGTGCAGAAATATTGGGAAATACATATCATAGCAACATAATGCCTTTATTTCACAGAAAAGAGCAATTCGTATTATTTTTAAAGTACAATATGGAGACCACACAAATCCACTCTTCATTAGGTCAGGATTACTAAAACTGAAAGACATTGTAGAATTGAATACTCTATTAATGATGTTCAAAGCGTGAAAAATAATTCTTCCGAAGGACATACAAAAGTTATGTGTTCACATCTGAAGATGAGAACCACAGAAGGCCGTCTGACTTTAAACATCCAAGAGTGCCAACAAATTTGAAACAAATGTGCTTGTCTGCTGTTGGTGTGAAAGCATGGAATTCTCTAAACAAAGACTTAAAAAGCTGTAAGAATATCTTTGTTTTCAAAAATATTTATAAAAAGAGAAAACGGGAATTACATCAAACTGAATTTTGATTTAGATTGGACGTGTCATTGTAAAAATTCTTAAAGGAAAATTGGAAAGTATGTTGGAGTTCGGGTGTTGTTGGAGGGAACAGTTATAAAGTAATCTAAAATAATTTGTGTTAAAAAGGGGGCAGATAAATATAAGAATATTATTTTTCCATCTACTCCTTTCTGATCATGGAAATGTATAAGAAACAAAAAAACAATGAAAGTGTCAATTGTACGTGGCTTTTATACATGCATTTTTATGAAAGGAATAAATATAAATGATGATGATGATGATGAACTAAATGCATGCATTTTTAAGTAAGTCCAACATTTTTAGAGTATAATAAGTCCCTTATTCTTTTTAATAACATTGTTATTCTGAAGCTAACCAACATAAATAAAATACTTCTTACCATTAATGCCACTTCTTGAACAGGTGCGGTAGAACTGCATGGATGGATTAAAATGCATGAGAATCTTTTATATTTTGAACGTTATTTTTGACACTGTGATTACCGGCGGAATTATTCATTACTTACCGTGTTTAGCAATGTCAGCTAAGATTTATCTGAGAGCCAGGTGCAGTCATCAAAAGAGCCACATCTGGCTCTAGAGCCATAGGTTCCCTACCCCTGCTGTAAACTGAAGTCCTCTGTCTGTGACTGTTTACAGTGGGTGTGCCTAATGTACGAATGCCATCGTTTTCATGGCAATCGTACCCGTTTGGATGGGACTCGTCGATACAACACGTTTCGTTTTTTAACCTGGCAGAAAAAACAAACTCAAAACGTCGCCGTGTGGACTAGAGCTCATACTGTAACGGGGTCATGTTATGATTTTTTTGTCTACATCTAAAACCCTTCCTTGTGGTCAACATTGCTCTTTGGTGAACATTTTGCTTAGACTTTGTTTTACGGACCTATCTACAAGCCCATTTTTGACTCCTTTCAAGACAACCCGTTTTAAGAGGCGGAGTTGTTATATGCCAATGACCCCCTCCTCACCACGCCCCTTCACGTTGAGTGAACCTTTGTCCCCGCCCCAGTAGCCTTGTTTTCTATACTTGTGTTGTTGTTTTTACTTCGCTCGGACCTCCAACATCGATCACAAACCATCTAATGTTTACTCGACTTTCACCACATCACAACATTCAGGGTGATACAGCGAGACCAGTGGATCACTCAGGTTTGTTGTTTGTTGTGAATCTGTTACCTAATGCTTGCTGAGGTTCAACTTCTACCGAGTCTTCAATTCTCCAATGCTAGATCCTGAACGTAAACATGTGTACCGCATTTCCTTGAATTGCCACCGGGCGTATAGTATGCGCCTGCCTTGAATTACTGCCAGGTCAAACTCACTTCACAAAATAATTAGCGCATGCTTAGTATTACCGACGGGTCACTCTCCTGACGTCACGTGTGACACTTCCCCTGTCATCATTTTCAAAATGGAGGAAGCTGATATCAATACCGGTAATTTGAAATCGCATCAAGGGTAGAAGATTAAGAGCTATTCAGTAGGATTTAAGGTCCAAGCTATTTAATACCAGTATGCTAAAAAGAACAGTAAGCAGCTATGTTTTATTAATATAGCTGTGGAGAAGTAGAGCCGAGGAGGCATCGTCGGCGAGCGAGCAGAGAGGAGGAGCGGAAGCGCGACCTGGACTGAAGTTTTATTGAAAAATAAACAAAGTCAAACTGCTGAATCCATGTCCTTCCTTGGTGGTCCTGGGAACCCGCAAGACGACGACTTGAGACCATCACAATACCGTAGCTGCGTGTGTTAAATATGAGTCATTAAATGACTCCCGCCTCCTGGTGGTAGAGGACGCTAGTCATCCTTCTTGCGACTACTCGGCTGCAGAAGAAGTGACAATGAGTGACGTGAATTGTGCTGGGACGGATATGACGCGGCGGGGTGCACGACGGACCTTTTAGGATGTAACACCTATGCTGGCTTTGTAAAAAACCGGCCTGAAATAAAGCATGTTCCAGTCCTAAATACCCAGTGTATTATTTATACAATAACACTTCCTGGTGGCAGCGGTGGGATAAAGAGATCACCCACAGAGCAGAACGGGAGGGGGATAATTCTGTCGTCGTTTCTACCATATAAGAAGAATTGGAGGAAGTATGAAGTATCGCTGCAATACCTCCACGATTTAATTTCAAATTTTCGGGACGGATCCAGGTCCGAAATACACAACAGCAGGTACCCATAGGTAAAAAAAAAAAAGTTGGTTTGCGTAATAGTGCCCCTTCAAGGCTCTGATGATGCCACCAATTTCCTGTGTGGAAAGAAGCTAGTAACTGTGAATGCATGGAATACATTCCGTGGCTCGGGGGTTGGGGTTGACTGAAATGAGAGGACCAGCTGCAGCATCAACATTAAGCTTGATCAGACCGAGCACATCCGAAACAGGAATCTTGTATTCAATCAAAATTAAACAGTGCAGTAGAAGAAAGGTGGAAAGACCGTGTTCTGCATTTCAACAACAAGGATTTTTGGCAAAGACTATTTTGGCAGCGTTGTAGGCCGTATAAAACTGGGATATCCGATGTCCTTGCTTCTTAATGGCATCCGTTGAACCACCAGTTTGGAAGTTGGAATCCCAGTCAGGTTGTTTGTCTGTGCAGGAAGCCGTGATGCTTCCAGGAAAAACAAGCAAACAGACTCTGGGATGGAGGAGGGGGAGGCAAACAATGGGCAGTGGTCCATGACTCAGGCGCTTTGGGAGCACTGATCACCCAGCAGTGGTTGGGGGCGGGGGTGGTTGGGCCCTCGCCTCTATCTGCCTCCCAATCGTAGATTCACAGCTGATTCCCAACACAAAAGGGGTGAGAATAACCAGTCAGGGAGCAGATACCATCCCCACCACCAACAATACTTCATGCAGCTCCTGGGACCTGCCCCCCCGCCACATGGCTGCGTCAAAGCCAGTTGACCCCCAAGCTTTTGCTAGCCCTTTAATGCTAACATACGACACATTCTCATCAAGCATGCCAAAGTCCCGGCCGGTTATGGTCTTTCAAATGCCCACTTCAAGAGCTGATATTTTATTAAAAAATGTCACGATTATTGTGACCAAAATTATTGTTATCAATGTTAAATACGCTTAAACACGCACTTGAATGGTATTTTTTGAATAACTAAAGAACAGACACACAGTATACTTTACTGGACAGAAGAAACATTAAACATTGTTCTGGATTCTTAAAGGGGAACATTATCACAATTTCAAAAGGTTTAAAAACAATAAAAATCAGTTCCCAGTGGCTTGTTTTATTTTTCAAAGTTTTTTTCAAAATTTTACACCTCCTGGAATATCCCGAAAAACTGCTTCAAAGTGCCTGATTTTCACCATCGCTATATCCACCCGTCCATTAGCTCGGATTCAGACTCGGATTTCAGCGGCTTAAGCGATTCAACAGATTTCGCATGTATTGAAACAGATGGTCGGAGTATGGAGGCAGATAGCGAAAACGAAATTGAAAAAGAAATTGAAGCTGTTGAGCGAATAGCTATTGACAATATTCGGCCATAGCATGGGTGTACCTAATGAAGTGGCCCATAGCATGGCTGCCTTATTAGCATCGCTGGTAAAATGTGGAGACCGAACGATCAGGACTTTCGCACCTTGAGACACTGGAACAACTTAAATCAGTCGATTGGTAAGTGTTTGTTTCACATTAAATGTGGGTATCTAGTTTCAAATGTACATACAGCTAGCGTAAATAGCATGTTAGCATCGATTAGCATAGCATGTTAGCATCGATTAGCTGGCAGTCATGCTGTGACCAAATATGTCTGATTAACACATAAATCAACAACATCAACAAAACTCACCTTTGTGATTTTGTTGACTTAATCGTTGCAAATGCATCTGCAGGTTATCCATACATCTCTGTGCCATGTCTGTCTTAGCATCGCCAGCAGACACTCTGGCAAACTCAAAGGGGGTCTGGCGGCAGATTTCTTGCCAGTGGTGCAACTTGAATCCCTCCCTGTTAGTGTTGTTACACCCTCCGACAACACACCGACGAGGCATGATGTCTCCAAGGTTCCAGAAAATAGTCGAAAAAACGAAAAATAACAGAGCTGTGACCCGGTGTTTGTAATGTGAAAATGAAAATTAGATTAGATTAGATTAGATAGTACTTTATTTATTCCGTCAGGAGAGTTCCTTCAGGAAAATTACAATTTTCAGCACAATCCCATTCAAGATCAGACAAACATTACAGGGAGACAGAACAGGATCGCTGACGGGTCTGCCGGCTTCCAGCGCCCCTTACAAAAAAAGATGACATACAGGTAAACAAGGGGGGGAGAAAAAAATAGAAGATTAAAATAAAATAAAAAAATTAAAAATCGGTCTTAGCCTAAGCCCTGGAGTGGGGGTGCAGACTGAGGCCAAGGGAAAAGAACAACTCATAGCCATAGAACACATCCCTCTTACATGTGTGTAAGAGGGAAACATCAAACATCAAAGAACACAGAGGACATTAAAGACATTAAAGCAGCAGATACAACCAGACACTTCTACATACAGCTATGAATAAAAAGTAAAAGAAACATCCACTGTGGTGGCCTCTGCGGTGTTCCACGCCATCGTCCGCTGGGGAGGAGGGAGCATGGCCAGAGACAGAAGCAGATCCAACAAAGCAACCAAGACAGCCGACTCCACTCTCGGCCAATGTCCAGTCCGCGGGTGTCTTACCTCTAAAAAATGGCGGGTGTCTTACCTCGGTGACGTCACGTTCTGACGTCATCGCTAAAAGACCGATAAACAGAAAGGCGTTTAATTTGTCAAAATTCACCCATTTAGAGTTCGGAAATCGGTTCAAAAAATACATGGTCTTTTTTCTGCAACATCAAGGTATATATTGACGCTTGCATAGGTTTGGTGATAATGTTTTCCTTTAAAGAACCATATTTGTGTTGTTTATGTTTATCTTCTTCAGTTTTAATTGTAAACTATTTCTTAACCATGATTCCAATTCACCTGGGCTCACTTCTGTTGGAGACACGTTCCTGTACGCAATCTTTGCAGCTGCCACTCTGTAGGTTCAAGGACTGCAACGATGGATTATATTGATGAATTTGATTAGAAAAAAGCTTTGATTTATATCATTTTTAAAAAGTTGATAGAATTCGGACTGCATGGAGTGCCCGGAACTTTAAATACGCAGACAGAGTTTCCGCACGTCCGTGGAAACTCTGAGAGCACACATGAGAGTGGTGGTGTGGGTGCTGTGATACGTGAACATCCAATGTTTATGAAGTGAATTTATTATTAATAAACAATAGGTATGGCAAGCAGAAGACGTTCCCTAAAATACGCATTTAGGTTAGAAGGTGTATTTTATCAGTTTAATTGAACAAATTAATCGATAACATCCTTGGTAACTAAAATTAATGTGTATGATTGAATAGCTTAAGTTTAGATTGGAGTTTGATGTTTGTAACAGAGGAATATGTTAATGAGTCTGGGCCGTGTGTTTATCAAAGTGCGGTAAACAATCAAAGTGCGGTAAACAATCACGGTGTTACGATAACAAAACATTTTTTTGCCGGCAATACAAACCACTGTTTATGATTAATACCAGTGATCGGCACTTTCCTGTATTTTCAATGCAATCTAAGGCTACGTTCACACTGCAGGGTCGGATGTCCAATTTGGATTTTTGTGGTCAAATCCAACCTTTTTAGTGGACGTACACATTATGAAAAAATTTGATTTTTAATGTGAATGAAATCTGACCCGCATGCGGACGCAACAAGTTGACTATGCACGAATTGCAGTGTTTACAGAAGTCAACTTTAGGGCTGTGAATCTTTGGGTACCAGAAGATTTGATTCGATTCTTAGAGTAACGTTTTGATTCAGATTTCAGAATCGATTCTTGATTCAAAATCAATACTTTTTCAAAATACCAATGGGTGCCAGTTCTGTTATTAACTGCATTCCTACAGCTCTGGTACATTTCTATATTACATTAAAAAATGGTTTTGTTTGCTGAAATTTTACCTAAACCTTTAATAAGGTGGCTGGACGAACAGATTTTGGGAAAGAAACAATTTATATATAGAATCGTTCCAGTTCAGAATCATGATTCATTCAAAAATCTATTTTTCTTTGACACCCTAGTAAATGTGGCCTCCATGGTCTCAGTACTGGCCCATTTGCGGAAATTTCAAGGAATTTGTGCAATCAAAGTCAACATTTTCTGAACCGAATTATTGCACGTATAAGAAAAAAGAGGTATTTTGCCCCTGGCAGTTTTGCGGGATAATTTGCTACCATGACTGATTGAGTCGCAGATGTGAGTTCTTAAAACATGGTTTTCACCTGTTTTCTACTCCGTTGTCAAATATTTATTTTGTAACCGTCTATTTTGGCGAATAATTATGGCGCTTATCGCTTCTTCTGTCAGGCTTGTTCCTGACAGTTTTGGTCTATGTCTTAGTTTTTCCTCTGCATTTGTCTTTAGTTCCTGTCAGCACTCTTATTTTGGTTCTGTTTCCTGTTTGTCTCCCTGAGTGCTGTGTAACCCTCAGCTGTGGTTGATTGGCACCTGGCCACACCTGGGATCAATCAGCCAGCCACTATTTAAGACCTGTTTTCTCCTCCAGTCAGGGCTGGATTATTGTCGTGTCAATGTCATTTTCTACTTGTCATTCCTACTGGTCGTGTGATTGCAGCGTAGCGGTAAGCTATATTTGGTAAATGTTTGTAGCTTACTGTTTTTTGTTTCCTGCTTCCGATTTGTTTGTTCATAGCCCTTAGTTTGTTATATCCGCCCACGTGCGTGCTTTTTGTTTGTACCCTTTGTTTGTTCTAGTTCTAGTATTTTAAATTAAACTATGTTTTCCTGCAAAATGCCTCCCTCCTCTGCATCTTGGGGTTCGACATCAAATAACTGTGACATCTTGGTGACGTTCTGGTCGGATGAATGCGAACATTGAGGACACATCACCTATATATCCGATTTATTTCCACATACGAAAGAGGCCTGTTCACTCGGACATGACAAAATCTGATACAGGTGGAATCTGGGCAAAACATCGGAATTGACCCTGTCGTGTGAACAAGTCAAATTTTACCCTGAGTAGTTTTCCGTTACGGGATCACAAACCTCCAAAGTAAGGACATGGAGCACAATATTTAAATAACTTCCTGTCTTCCTGCCCACAACTTGAGGGAATTTTTTTTACACCGCTGCATTTTCGTCCTCGGAGGAATCACGTCGTCTCAGACAGAAACCAGACTAGCATTGCTTTGTATTAACTCGGAAATGTGCAAATGCTTACCCGTCCTTTCCAAATTTAGACGCAAACGAAGAGATGCCCTTTGAACAAAACTGCCCACCCGTGGAATGTTGTCCAAACAGTCTGACATGGACCGCTGGATTGTGACACGGCGCTACGGGAGACCGGATCAAGCGGACGGTGTGCTTTATTCAGTGTCGCTGACAGGTGTGTGCGTGTGTGTGTGTGTGTGTGACTGTAGGAGACAGGCAGATGGGGATGGAAATGAGTAGGCAGTGAGCGCATGCTAATCTCCTCCTCCAGCTCCTACAGCTGATCCTGGCGGCAAACACACACAAACACACACAGCCAATCGCACATGAGACGAGACGCATGCACAATCACGCACCAAACGAGGCACGGGATGCTTTTCCTGTTTCAGTGTTCGCTAATGTTTTTGTCCGGTAAATCCAAAATGTATTTAAAAAAACAGGCTCTGAAGCACATTCGAGCGCACCTTTAATCACGCAAACATTAATTCCATTTCGCCACGCTGCAGGTGCATGTTAATTTGTTGGATCGTGCGAGTGTTTCAGACAACCATCTGCCCCGTGGGAGTTACTGAGCAGCACGCGATTGGCCGGCCGGGCGTATAATGGAGGCCATGGGTGAGGAGGGTCACCTCTTTATCCAGGGAGGCAAAGGTGGCGTTGACTGCTCTTCCAAACGGAACACATTTGGGAAAGGCGGGGCCGGGCAGCGGGAACTCCGGAGGCCAACAATGCTGTCAAACGAGCTGACGGGGCAAAAAAAAGTCCATCCACAGTCACACGTGCGCACACACACACTCTTTTATCTCAAAGTACGTGTCGCAAAATGCATGGTGTCTACCGACTTTGAGAGACCCGCGTGGGAGGTGATGTGTATCGTACTTGTCGCAGTTGGTAGATTTTTGGGGGCGACAAAGTGCTGACGGCGCGCAGTCAGGAAACAATGGAACGATTGTTGCTTCCCTAAACCAAGCGTATCAGATGGGACGCCTTTCCAGCATCAGCGCGCAGTCACCAGGAACAATTTCAGGAACTTGCTCTTGCGTGGGACGCTGGGATGGGGGGAAAAACATATATATTTTCAATTGATCGGCCATTCCGTAAAAACGTTTGTGATCGACCAATTAATACCTATCAATGCCGATCACGAAAGCCGAACCCCTCACGCCGATACTTTATCTTTTTCTGGTCAGAAGCAGCTAACTGTGTATTTTATTTATAGCAATATCGCGAAATGATCAAGTATGACACATAGAATGGACCTGCTATCCCCGTTTAAATAAGAAAATCTCATTTCAGTAGGCCTTTAATACTAGAGTGATTAGATGCATTGCATTTTTACGCTAGTAAGGTAAAATTAGGTAACTTCCCACGGCACACCAGACAATAGCGGTTGAAAAACACTGCTTTAGTGAACAGTTGTTTGGGAGGAAGTACTTGAACCCACACTTTCAAGGTGGTTTGGATTGAACCCAGCTGACTCACATGAAATACATCAATTAAACATTTATGGTTATCTTTTTACCCAAGACTTCCGGGCAGTGTCCACTTTCCCTGCAAGAAAGGGTCTAAAGCAGGTTGAATTGTGTCGAAGAGTTTCGGCTATAGCACCATGTGTGTCGATGAATATTTCACAGAGCACCTCATTAAATAAACAAGCCAGACCTCAACGCCTACGGTAACCTAGCATCAATATTGAATGGCCACAAAAAAAATGACCGTGTTGTTCACAAGCCAGCAGACGGTCCAGTCATCAAATTGCACCATCTGACTGAGAGCTTCTTCTTCACGCAACACCTGGAGGAGGTCATCCAGTTCTTCCTTCCGTGCTGCCTGTGCAATAATCCCGATGAGACGTGCTTAAAGTCCTGCTCAGATTTAAGAATAGCCGCATTGAGCTGAATGCGTTTGTTAGTTTCACGCTTTAGCAGAGGGCTATGAATATTCTGAAAGGGATTTCTCCTGGTGGGCGGAAATACTTTATTTCCAAGCGTGCTCTTTGCTCCTGGAACGCATGTGCTGTGAGCTTTGCGTGCAACACATTCCAAGACAGTTTATATGCATGGTTGCCTATAGCTCGGCTTGCATGCATTGCTTTAAGGGAAGCCATTTATCCGCCATATTGTTTTGGATGGGTAGCTTGGTATCCTTATTGTTCGGCTTCTTTTCGTGTCCTTTATCACTTGGCTCGATTATTCGCTGAAGCTACGCACCCTGCTCGGGTTCTTCATTAAGTAAATATCACCAGGTGGTCTACAAGAACACGTACATCAGGGGTGTCAAAACTTATCGACTGGGGGGGCCGCATTGGACTTAAAGAATTTGACCAAGGGCCGAAAGTCGACTGCATGCAAAGTAATTATATATATATATATATATATATATATATATATATATATATATATATATATATATATATATATATATATATATATATATATATATATATATATATGATTACATATCAAAATAATGATACAATGGATACATAATTAATAATTATTATAATTGGTTATTAAGAGTATGTGAAAGTTTGACTCCTACCTGTTTGACTTCCGTGATGACCTTAAAGTTTTGTAATCAATCAGAAATATCAAGCAGCTAAAATGCGTCAAACTAGGATAAGTGTGGAGAGAGTGTTTCGCACTTTTCCCACCCATTTTTCCAATCAAATGGGTGTCATTTTATTTGTTTAAATAGTGATTGGACATGTTTTATAATAGCCACAAAAGTACAATGAGCAGAATGTATTATGTATGTGTGGCCATGTATGTCGATTTGTTTTTGGAACCATGACTAGGGAAGGTTGTTTGCATTGAGTCATATAAGTAAATATTGTGCACTCGTTTAAGTTGATGTACAATTAACAGCCACTGACTTGAGTTAATTTTGTTGGCCACCAGATGGCGACAAATTGGCAGCTTTTAGACCGCTGTATATCGGACTGTTGGTATATTATATGAAAACACCGCACCTGGCCAAATTGCTTATTGGACTCGTGTTGTCCCGCAGACCAAATTGAAGAAGCCAACGGGTCATAGTCAGAAATGGCGCAAATGGTCATAGTCAGAAATGGCCATTTTTAGCCAGGACATTATGCTCACAGCTAATAGACATGTGCGGGGACTAGTTAATGGGCGATAAAACGATATGAATGCATATTGTGATACACACGTAATCGATATAAATAAAAACAATTTTTATAAAACAATCAACATTTGTTTTCTTTTTCATCTGAAGCAAGGTTGGTTGCATGAACAAAGGCACTCGCTCTCTGGTAACGCAGGAAGTGATGATCACTGATTTAGTGGGAGTAACACCCCCTGAACCAATCAGGTAACAGCATCAGCCATCAAGTTTGGTTGATTACTTGCATGTAGTGAGAAAAGAAAGTCAAAATGAAGAAATTGGGGGTAAAAGCAGAAAAGTCAGACCAATGTGGTCCGTAAATGATGCTAGGTGCCGCACCACCTGAGCCACACTCACCCTTTAATGATAATAATAATAATAATTAGCTTTATTGTCTCCGAGGAGAAATTTGTCTTGGACTTCAAGACACAACGTTTTACTTACATACAGTTCATCCGACAATACAGCGACGACAGTGAACAGTGCACATGTATATCAGTCAGTTATGAAATCATGCATTACATGATCCCGTATTGCACTATCCCAATATTGCACTCCTTATTATTGCATCCGGTTATTACAGTAATTTTCTGTTGTTAAGAGCTTTGATTGCCAGTGGGATAAAGGAAAATCTATACCTGTTGAGTTTGTATGTTGCTGTTCTGTGCCGTTTTCCATTTGGCATCAACACAATTTCACTATGAAGTATGTGGTGTGGGTCACGGGTGATTTTAAGACCCTGCTTCTTCAAAGTCAGGTCGAATATTTCTTGAGGGGAACAGGGGGGCGACATGACAATTATTTTACCAGCCCTCTTGATAAAGTTTTGAAGTTGGGTTCTGAGTTTGACAAACAGATTTCCAAACCATGTGGAGATGCTGCAACGGATGACAGATTCAATGTTTGCCTTATAAAACAACATCATGATATTGCTTGCCACACCGTGGACCCTAAGCCTCTTTAGAAAGAGGAGGCGCTGGCTTATATGAGAGCAAACAGAGTCAACTTGGTTGGCCCAAGTTAACTGGGAATCAAAACAAATACCCAAGTACTTAAAAGCACAGCTGTAACTTCCTGTCACTAAACCTGCAGAAAATAATTCTCAGGTTTACATATTGAACTATTTTCTTAAACTTCATGAAACATTTCTTACATATTCTTTAATTTTAAGAGCTTATTATTAAGTGTTCAATGTGATTTTACTATTTTGATGCTTGTGTTGACATTTATTTTCTGTCTTGATAACTGAGGGGATTACAATCAGAGGAAGTTAAAATAAAATATATTTGTTCTCCTGCTCCTTTTTCCTGATAGTTCATAAAAATATTAACACTTATCGATATAGAATGATATAAAACACTTTTATCGTGATACAGTTTTCAGCCGTATCACCAGCCCCAGCAGAAACACCATATTGATATGATTTTTGTTCAAATAAAATAGGTAAAAATGTACTTAATAATGTGATGTTTACCAAGAACTTAAACTGGTCAGAATTGGGCAGTGTTATGTGTTGGCTGAAGAGTTCCTTTTGCTTTAAAAAATGCACAATTTCCCTATCAATTAGCGGTAGAAAATGAATTATAAAAGTAATACACTAATTTATCAATCTGATAAACATGAAAAAATTGCCCTGATAACGAATGAAAAAAAAAGACTTTCAATGTTACTCCATTTAATTTGAGCTTGAGAAGTGATTGAGTGTTCAATCACATTTGACATCCAGACATTTGAATGTCAATGTATGATTGATTTTGTGACCCTCAGCCATGCCTAGGCATGCAGACTGACAGTTACAGACCCAGACAGTCCGCATCGCCCAGCAACTCACCAAGAAATACAGTAATTGAATTAGCAGCTTCCTTCCTTCCTTTTGGGTCAAAATCCCCAAGTTACTAATTTCTTTGGAAAACTAAAGTAATGAAATGATTAAACATAATCACACCTTCATAAGCACTAATTTGAAGCTTTTAGAAGCGGAGAGTTCACCCAGATCCTTTTGTTCTAAGGCTGTCTAAAACTAGAATCAAAGTTTAACCATTTATTCTACAAAACACGAGTAAGTACGAACTGTAGAAATACCAGCGCTGTGAGAAAAGGAATCGAGAAATCTTTAAAATGGTTGCCCGTCTGTCATGCGTTTGTCCACCAATGTTACCAAACTTGACGATGAAATTAAAGAAAATAATATACGTGTGAGAGTAAATCGGTAACGAAACTGAGTTATTTTTGCAGAAGAAAGGCCAATTGTAAGGGGTCCTATTCTGCTTGAAGCTGCAAAATATTCCTATAAAACTACAGATATTTTGCAAACGTCCGATTTTTCCAAACAGCGGAGTAAAATATCCCTGTGCAGCCGCTGAAATTCGCAGCTAGCAGCTGTTGTCCTGTCCACCGGGCGGACATGGCTGGCCGTCAGCAGGCTGAGCCAACGCTGTGCCTCGCATATGAAATAGGACATGGACCGCCACCCCCTTGGGGAGTTCACTTCCTCCGAGCCCCCGACAGCACCACTGCCCCACCTCCCCCGTGGAACAAGCGACCCTTCAGATCGAGGCCAAAAACCCTGGGAAGCAGCAAAGGATCCTGAGAGACTGGGGGTGGGAGGAAAAGGAAGACTGAAGCTGATGACAGAGTTCCAGACACATTTATGTTTTAGAAGGAACAATTGTTGTACGGTTTGTTGTGGGTTCTTCCGAGGATGTTGTAGTCGTAATGATTTGTGCAGTCCTTTGAGACATTTGTGATTTGGGGCTATATAAATAAACATTGATTGATGATTGATACGAATACTACACTACCTTACTCATAGGGCTGGACAACTAGTCGTTAATGTTTCTTAGCGCTCATTCATCGCCGACAAACTGAACAACCCATCCTGAACTTGAAACAGCGACTGAACTACAAAGCTAAGGCTAGCAAGAACAATCCATACACCCACAGCACATCTCATCTGCTTGTGTTGTTGTGAACAACATCATGGACGTAACATTAATGTACAAACAGTGGTCGCTACATGAGACGCTCGCTCTTTTTTTTTCAATACAGCTTCAAGTGAGTCGCCTCTTCACTCGTCAAAATGAGCGGAACAGCACTTACCCCCTTCACAATAAGAGCACAGTGTGCCACATCTGGTCTGACTGCGCTAACAAAATAAGGGTTTCAAAAAAGCACCTTGCACTGGCATATTATTGATACATTTACACAATTTACATTTACACAATTAAATGTCAATCATTTTGACCAGTATTTGACCTAAAACACTGGTTAAAATTGTCCAAGGATGTAATGCACCAATAAATGTTAGGATTTTCGCATTTAACATTTTGATTTACACAAAAAGCACGCCCTTTATGGTGGTAAAAGAAGTGTAAAATATTTTTTAAAAATTATTTTAAAAGAAAACTGATTTTATTTAAGATTGTAATTTAAATGTGTTGTTATTGCTATTATTATTATATTAAAGGCCTACTTAAACCCAATACTACCGACCACGCAGTCTTATATTTTAAATATCAATGATGAAATATTAACACTGCCACACAAGCCGATACGGCCTTTTTAGTTTACTAAATTGCAATTTTAAATTTCCCGCGAGTTTTTTGTTGAAAACGTCGCGGAATGATGACGGGTACGTGGGATGTCACGGACTGTTAGGAAATATTATCACTGCACCACTCGCAGCTAAAAGTCGTCTGCTTTTACCGCATAATTACACAGTATTTTGGACATCTGTGTTGCTGAATCCTTTGCAATTTGTTCATTTACTAATGGAGTCTGTAAAGAACAATGCTGTTGGTGGAAAGCGGTGGATTGCAGCTGTCTTTAGCACCGAGACACAGCCGGTGTTTCTTTGTTTGTTGTGAAGCTTTAACACAGAGCGGTCAAGCGAACATGTTTCTCTACGTCAACCAGCATGTTTTTGGATGGGGAAATTGTGATATATATTATACCGGAGACATCAGTGGATTATTCGTCGTCCTGCAGCAGCTGTCAAAAAAGGCAACTGTGAGCTTGGCTCCTCGGCTTCTCTCTGAGACACTGCGTGTTCACAGCAGCCATCCGACCTCGAGGTATGTCTTTACAATCTTTAAAATCTCACTAAAACACTATTAAAACAATAAGCAGATAAGGGATCTTCCAGAATTATCCTAGTAAATGTGTCTAATTACATCTGAAATGCTCACTTTGCCGCCGCCCGGAGCCGTCGCTTTTTTTTTTCTTTTTTTCTAGTCCTTCACTATCAATATCCTAATTCACAAATCTTTCATCCTCGCTCAAATTAATGGGGAAATTGTCGCTTTCTCGGTCCGAATAGCTCTTTTTGTTGGAGGCTCCCGTTAAAAACAATGTGAGGATGTGAGGAGCCATCAACGGGTGACGTCATCGTCTGCGACTTCCGGTAAAGGCAGGGCTTTTCTATTAGCGACCAAAAGTTGCAAACTTTATCGTCGATAAATTAGTAAGATACACTTACTAATTGTAAGTGTATCTTGTGTTTTTTTATGTTGATTTAATTTTTAAAAAATTAAAAAATAAAAAAAATCATAAAAAATTATTCTGTGGCCCGGTGGTTGGGGACCACTGCTGTAAAGAACACCATAAAATTTATTGTCATTGTTATTAATTTGATGATTAGTTTGCTGTAAAATCTTAAGTCAAGCAGATATTTAAGTATTTATTTTTATTTTGACAAACACTTTCGGGAAAGTATGATATCATAATGTAATATTTGCAGGACAAAAAAGTCCACATGTTGTCACCACCATGAATTATTACATTTTAACTGCCTGTTACGTTAATTCCTTTAGTCTGTTTCACCTGGACTCTT
Source organism: Nerophis ophidion (assembly GCF_033978795.1). Lineage (NCBI taxonomy): Eukaryota > Metazoa > Chordata > Actinopteri > Syngnathiformes > Syngnathidae > Nerophis > Nerophis ophidion. The sequence goes on along the minus strand of NC_084616.1, from coordinate 23,264,399 downwards.
GACTTTCCTCCTCGCGAGGTCGCTTTTTAAAGTAGTGGCTGATTTTGCATACCATATCTGCAACGCTAAAAAACATAAGGAAACTTTTATTAAATAAACATGACATGCTTGTAATGCTTTCTTGGGGTAACTCCTTGTACCTTGTACCAGTCAATTTGTACCGTCATGAAACTCTATCTGATCCTATGCAAACTTTTAATAAATTATTCAATCAGTCCATTTATTATAATTAGTCAGAAAAGGTTGGAAATTAAGCTAACATTACTAGCTGTGTTCACTAACCTGAGACAAAATGTTCACAGCACAGTCTGGAGTGTTCTATAGGAGTCCAGAGATCCCTCCGTATCGGGCTCCGAATGGCAGAAATCTACTTGTTACAGCGGTCAACGTTATGCACTAAGTATCGGTTAAAAACATAATTAGTTGTATTTTTATTCTTCGGTAGTTGCTTCAGGGCTTTCCGGTGCATAGCTATCAATATAGAGCCCCTATAGTGGTGCAACTCTGAACTGCAGTTAAAATACGTAGCTGCCGCAGAGGGACATCAATCGCTCAACCAACACAGCCGGAGCTTTATGCTCTGGTTGGGGGCGGCACAAAGTTAGCTGGAAGCGGACACCACGCAATTTTGAACGCAGAAAAAACCCTGCTTAAAGAAAAAACGCCATCTGTGTCCAAAGTGCTAACGTTGACGGCCATCAAACAAGAACCTGACAACAAGCAGAACAGTTTGGTCTAGTTTTGCACACTATGTATCTTATTGTAAACAAACACAACCCTCGGGCATCTGACACAATTTCCTTGAACGAGGGGGATATCAAAGGGCCTTTTAGTTGTGCAACTCCACGATGCTAACTCGTACGCCACCAGACACAGTCTGCATACACAACAAGCGCACCATTGTGAGATAGAACTATATCGTTAGCTACACTTTACATCTATCTTAATCCAGACATATTGGTATTGCTCGTGTGCACCAGCAAAAACACACCAGACTGCACTCGAAAACTGATCGACCCTAAAGCGGTTTCCTACGAGGGTTGTCCAGAGTATCGACACAATGCAAACACATTGAATTCTGATACGAAACCCCTTTGAAAAAATATCAGTACTGTACATATCTTTGCATCACTGCTATGTGAGGTGAGTCGCGCAAAATCATAACGAAGCATAGCCATAGCAACCAGTTTTAGCAGCAAGCGGAGTCCCAGGATGTCGATGAGATTGTGTTACAACACGGTGGTCAAGAAATCAAACAGTGTGTCAAATGCATTATACATTTCATTTTCAGATTAGTAAATCTTCATTTTTATACGTATCATTGAAGTTATTGTGGCACGAACGTTTGCCGTCTTATGATTATTAATTAGCTGCAGCTAGCGGTTAAAGGTTGACATGACCTTAAAGGGGAACATTATCACAATTTCAAAAGGGTTAAAACCAATAAAAATCAGTTCCAAGTGGCTGATTTTCCATCCATCCATCCATCATCTTCCGCTTATCCGAGGTCGGGTCGCGGGGGCAGCTGATTTTATTTTTTTTATTATTTTTTTTTATTTTACCCATCCCGGAATATCCCTTAAAATAGCTTTAAAGTGCCTTTTTTTCGCTCTCTCGAAGCCACTGTTCATTTTCCTGTGACGTCATACAGTGCTGCCAATACAAACAAACAATGGCGGATACCACAGCAAAATATAGCGACATTAGCTCGGATTCAGACTCGGATTTCAGCGGCTCAAGCGATTCAACAGATTACGCATGTATTGAAACGGATGGTTGGAGTATGGAGGCAGATAGCGAAAACGAAATTGAAGAAGAAACTGAAGCTATTGAGCGAATAGCTGTTGACGCTATTCGGCCATGTCTGTCTTAGCATCGCCGGTAAAATGTGCAGACCAAACGATCAGGACTTTCGCATCTTGGGACACTGGAGCACCTTAAATCCGTCGATTGGTAAGTGTTTGTTTGGCATTAAATGTGGGTGGAAGGAAACGCTGGATATAGTTTCAAATGTACATACAGCTAGCCTATATAGCATGTTAACATCGATTAGCTCGCAGTCATGCCGCGACCAAATATGTCTGATTAGCACATAAGTCAACAACATCAACAAAACTCACCTTTGTGATTTAGTTGACTTTATCGTTGGAAATGCATCTGCAAGTTATCCATACATCTCTGTGCCATGTCTGCGTTAGCATCGCCGGTAAAATGTGCAGACACTCCGGCACATTCAATGGGGGTCTGGCGGCAGATTTCTTTGACTTTATCGTTGGAAATGCATCTGCTTTGAGTGTCGCAGGATATCCACACAATCCCCCCATCTCTGTAGTAGCATAGCTTTCGTCGGTAAAGTGTGCGGAACAAACGACTGACCATTTCGTCGGCTTTCCCCATGCCCTCGTATTTTGAAGAAATTTCGTCCAATTTCTTGCCACTTTCGCATCTTTGGGCAACTTGAATCCCTCCCTGTTAGTGTTGTTACACCCTCCGACAACACACAGACGAGGCAAGGTTCCAAAAATAGTCAAAAAAACGGAAAAGAACAGAGCCCAGAGCCGGTGTTTGTAATGTGTTTGAGAAAATGAAAATGGAGGCTTTATTACCAAGGGGACGTCACGTTCTGACGATATCGCGCCGAGAGCGATAAACAGAAAGGCGTTTAATTCGCCAAAATTCACCCATTTAGAGTTCGGAAATCGGTTAAAAAAATATATGGTCTTTTTTCTGCAACATCAAGGTATATATTTACGCTTACATAGGTCTGGTGATAATGTTCCCCTTTAATTTAAGTAAACACGTCTCACGTAATATAACGCTAACAGTGTAATAAGTTGACATAAATGTCGGGGACTAAAAACTGTTACTTTCTCTTTCAAAGTCACACGTGAGTAGTGTGGTTGCAGACCTGCTCCATGTCTGTGAAGTGTCTACGGCGATTTGGAGGTATAGAAATAAAATGGACTTGATGATAAAGCAGAAAAAAGTCTACCTGCAACACATCACTATACATCCTAAAATATTGTTAAAATTCTTGTCATTTTATGTACAACCTGACACTTACCATAACTGCAGGGTTTTTTTTTTTTTGGTTTTTTTTGCTGTTTTTCTGTTTATTTTAGACGTTATTATTATTGTTTACCTTTGGTTTGGCTCATTGTTACATGTTGCAATATAGCTTATATTTATATTTTTGCATTTTTCTTGTTTGTGGGAGTATTTTATAGTTAAAAAAATGTTACCAATGTGGTATTAGGTATCAAATATTTTCCTGAATATAAGAATCACGCTGAAAATGTTACACCCAACTCAATATAAACTATTCAGAAGTAGAATTAGCTCATTGATAGGAGTGTGAATTTTTGGGCACCTAACGATTACCGGTAATTCTGATGCCCGGGGTGACGATTCGATTCAAACCGACTCTCACAATGTGTTATTTGGTACAATGATTATAATGAAACTGTTTGAAAACAGGTTACAGGTTAGAAAAGCGCATTCCGGTGGCATGGAGATAACCTCTTTTTTTTTTATATATATACATATATATATATATATATATATATATATATATATGTATGTATATATATATATATATATATATATATATACACACACACATACACAAGGACAACCGGTAGAAAATGGATGGATGGATATGCTGTGTATGTATATATATATATATTTATATATATATATAATTTATGAAAATATATATTCTGTTTTTTAAATATTTTTGTATATATATATATGTCTAATATTTATGTTTTATGTTATATATATATATATATATATATATATATATATATATATATATGTATACATACATGCATTTCAATTACATCATCCCGAATCTAAATTGATTATAAACTTTTTTTAATTGATTTTTATTCTTATCTTTTAATTCACATCTGAATCATGATTCTTTGTCATCCTGAACCTTAATCAAATCTTTTTTTTAATCTATCAAAGAAAATAAATACATTTTATATATATATTTTTTTCTTCTTCATAACTTAAAAAAATCCTAAAATGTATATATCCATCCATCCATCCATCCATTTTCTACCACTTATTCATATATATATATATATACATTTATTTTTCTAAAATTGTGAAAATCTGTTAAAAAATTATTTTATTTATATTCATATATATTTACAACTATTCTATATATTTTTTAGCGATTTAAAAAAAAAATCAAATTAGAATCGGGATGACTAAGAAGCGTGATTTGGATGTGAATCATTTTTTGTGTACCCTTTTCTACTCATTGATGTTCACAATTGCACTTATAACACAAATTAATCATTTTCAGCTTCTAACACATCCCTCTAAACACATTTACACTGAAAAAAACAAGTCATTAGATTATACGGTAAAAAACTGGCAGCTCCGTTTTCAGAAATGTTCAGTAGTAATAACAGTGAAATTGTTTTTTCATTTATAATAATGTGGTATAAAAAAACAAAAAATATTCTGGCCACCATAAAATCTGCAAATTCCCTTGCCAGTGCACAAAAAAGCAATCTTGCAAAAAGTGTGAGGCATTTTTTCTGAGACTCTTGTCCTTGTTTGTGTCTCAGACGGAAGCTGTTACAGGAGTGTCTGCAAGGGGGGGAAGTGTGGCAATATCACTTCCTGCGTCTGTCTGCACTGGCGACTGCTGCAACACACTCATTAATATTCACAACCCCAGCCCTGTTCCGCCCTGACAGCCTATCGCAGGAGCAAAAAAGACACAAGCCAGCAGAGTCTGGCACTCTTTTTTTTTTTTGCCCACATGTTCCGAGAACATTTTCAAAGTGGGTAAAATGTGCTGACAAAAGGGGCGCTCTTTTGCCGTGAGTTTAGCGATTTTCCTCCAACTCCTCCACTAGCGTGTCTTCCCCTCATTAGCGTTCCTTGAAACAGGCTACTTGAGGAGGGAATAAAGGAGTGGGATTAAAAAGCAGCGCCAGCGCTCAAACGAGCCTCTGGCATAACACTCGGGTGCCCCGCCGGCTCCTCTATAAAAATAGAAGAGGCCCTAGAAAGTGGGGTCCTTGAGGTGTGCCCACTCTCGCTTGAATGAGCGTGTGTGCCAAGAGTGGCTATTCACCAAGCATGGCAGGACTTTGGCACTCTCAGGGGCGTCGAGGGTTTTTCTGATTCCTCTTTCTCTGCCATGAGAATCCCGAGTGCGGGACGGGAGGTGAGACGCTTCTGGGCCTCGACGAACCCGTGCGGGTCCACTCTGGACTAAAAAGTAGGTAGAAAGAGGGGCGGGGGTGTCAGAGGTGGGTGGCTGGCCTGGGTAGGTGGATGTTTGGGGTAGGGGGTGGCCCCATGTTTGCTGAATGCTCCCCTTTGTTGGGATCATATTATGTTTCCACCACAATACTTCTCAACCCTGCTTCATCAACTCCATTCATGTGTAACAGTTCATGCAAATGGCATCCCTAGCCTTTTTTTACTCGGGGAGGGACGGGGGTGGGATTCTTTTATCAGCCCCCCCCCACACACACACACAAACTTTCCTCTTTCTCCTCCCCGCTTACTCCAACTGGCACACCGATTGTCAGGTTATAATCCCCCGTCACTGTTTTACATGTTTTACATGTCAACTTGCTCACACATGAAGGTCCACGTCGACACTCGCTCGTTAGTCGGCGTTTGGGACGTGGCGAAAAACCGCGGTAGAACAACCCACAGTTCATGTTACCATTTTAAAAAATGATCACAGGACACTTTGATTTAAAAAAAAAAAAAAAAAAAGTTAATAAAGTTAAAGTACCAATGATTGTCACACACTAGAGATGCGCGGTTTGCGGTCTCATGCGCGGAGTCCACGGATAAACCGCGGGTCGGGCGGGTAGCTGTTGAACCATTTGGAAGTATATGATATACATGGTTCAGAGATCGGTAACTTTTACCGTTCAAAGAGCCATTTTGGGCCCGTGTCACAAAGCGAAGAAGAGAATAGTTGGCGTTAACATTCTCAAGTATGTCTGCAGACAGTAACCCAGTTAATAAGTATTAGGGCGTGCTATGAAGCTGTTGCCTTTGACGCCTTCTACAACATGTACAATTTACTTGCAAGTCCAGCAATATGTTGTGTGTGGCTTCCACTGATACGCGCACACGACTGCAAGGCATACTGGGCGATACAGAGTACACGAATGGTTGTGATATAAACAATTTTAACACTCTAATTTGACACTCTTACTAATATGCGCCACGCTGCGAAGCCACACCAGACAAGAATGACAAACACATTTCGGGAGAACATCCTCACAGAAACACAACATAAACGCAACACAACAAATACCCAGAATCCTTTGCATCCATGACAATTCCTGACTATATTATACACCCCACTAGCAGCAAACTTGGCCGGGGTTTGAACTCAAAACCTATCGATCTCAGGGCGGACACTCCAACCACTAGGCCACTGAGTAGTTTAAACTCGCTGACAGGTGTCGCTGTTCATTTACTAAACGCAAACGTGAAAACAAGAGACAATAACGTCTTTCTCCATTGAAAAGCAACATTCCTCAATCTAAACATGTACGAAACTGTCTGAGCAACTGATATATTCAATTGTGTACCATACCATACCATACCAATGTTATTTACAAAGCACTTTAAACATTAAACCTACAAGCTGTGCGCTCTTGGACGGCAATATCGAGCCATACTTGAAGCAGGAAGTGCACACCTAACACAACTTTTTTCCTCTATCGTTAAAAAAAAACACTAAACTTAAATGGAAGAAGACAACCATTCAAACATTCAAATAAAAATAATATGGCTTTTAAGAAGTCAGAACGATATTGTTGTATTGCACATATCTTCTGCCAAGAAAGTATATTGCCTAACTATTTGTTTATTTATTTTTTTACATCCATCCATTAATTTTCTACGGTTAAAGGGATACGTTTTAGAAAATGGATGGATGTATAATTTTTTTTTTTTTTATAAAACTTGGTTATAAGTGTGTGTGAGTACTTATTGAGCACATTTCATAATACCATGATAATAATGATAAGTAGGGATGTATTCTGAGTACCGATATTTTTTGGTACCAGTTCCTAATTAGGCCGGTCCACCAGGACCGTGAAGATTATAGACGAATGATACGGCTTTCAGTAGGGGTGTGCGAAAAAATCGATTCGAATACAAATCGCAATTCTCACGTTGTGCGATTCAGAATCGATTCTCATTTTTACAAAAATCTTTTTTTTTTCATCAATCCAACAAACCAATACACAGCAATACCATACCAATGCAATCCAATTCCAAAACCAAACCTGACCCAGCAACACTCAGAACTGCAATAAACAGAGCAATTGAGGAGACACAAACACGACACAGAACAAACCAAAAGTAGTGAAACAAAAATTAATAATATCAACAACAGTATCAATATTAGTTATAATTTCAGCATAGCAGTGATTAAAAATCCCTCATTGACATTATCATTAGACATTTATAAAAATTAAAAAAGAAAGAACAATAGTGTCACAGTGGCTTACACTTGCATCGCATCTCATAAACTTGACAACACACTGTGTCCAATGTTTAAAAAAAGATAAAATAAGTCATATTTTTGGTTCATTTAATAGTTAAAACAAATTTACATTATTGCAATCAGTTGATAAAACATTGTCCTTTACAATTATAAAAGCTTTTTTCTAAAATCTACTACTCTGCTAGCATTTCGGCAGACTGGGGTGGATCATGCTGAAATCCTATGTATTGAATGAATTCAGAATCGTTTTGAATCGGAAAAATATCGTTTTTGAATCGAGAATCGCGTTGAATCGGAAAAATATCGTTTTTGAACCGAGAATCGCGTTGAATCGAAAAAATCGATATATATAATCGAATCATGACCCCAAGAATCGATATTGAATCGAATCGTTGGACACCCAAAGATTCGCAGCCCTAGCTATCAGTATTTTTTTTTCCAGCTGACCAACATTATTATGACACGCTAGGGCTGGGCGATATATCGATATATACGATATATCGCGGGTTTGTCTCTGTGCGATATAGAAAATGACTATATCGTAATATTCGAGTATACTTCTCACGCAGTTGCTTTTAGCTGCGGGCGTACACTTCAGGCTCTTCCCACTCTTTCCTGTCTTTCCTTCTCACAGACAAGCAGGAGCATATTCTTACATACGTCACATACATGTCCGCCCTCAAAGAGCAGAGACATAGCAGACTGGGCTACGTTAGCTGCTAACATAGCCGTACAAGAGAAAGAAGGTGCGGATCTGGTAACAAATGAAAGAAGACATAATTCCCAATAAAAACAGCAGGGTTTCCATCGTCTGGCGGTGGTTTGGCTTCAAGTGGGAATATGTCGAACAGACAACCGTAATAAGTCAAGCATGCGGTACAAGCGTTGCTATAAAAAGTAGCATTACTGCTAATATGTAGCATCATTTGAAAAGTCACTCGCTAGAGAATGAAGAGAATTTCAAAACCGTAGTAACCTACCACATAGTGAAGGACGAATACTATTTGATTTGCTATTATGCAGCTCATTTTTATTTGACACTTAAAATGTCTCTGACAATCTTGCACTTTATGTTTTGGAAATGACTTGAATGTTTGTGCCACTGCTTAATAACTTTAATAAATACACTTTTTGTCAATTGACTTAGTTGTGATTTCCCTCTCAAGTGTTCATTCAAGGTCAAGGAAAAATATCGTAATATATATCGTACATCGCGATATGGTCTAAAAATATCGCGATAATAAAAAAAGGCAATATCGCCCAGCCCTATGACGCGCCGTCACATTCAGTTCAGCTGCCGCTGCTACACAATAAAATCCGCTTTGAATAGTGACAAATAAGGAAGCAACACCACACAAGAGTCTGTAAAACAACAATATTCCTCCTTAAAAGTCAAGCATGCTGTGTCGGTTTGAAGTGAACGCACTTTACTCACGTCAAGTCAAGACCGCATTTTATCTTCCGGTCCGTCACTCCAATATGTCCGTGTACAACATAAACATAAAATAACAATTCCTTTTGTTACAAAATGCACAACCACACAACATGCTAATTCATCATATTTATTTATATGATATATTTGATATGATGTATCATGTCAAATGAATGCCAGGTAAAAATAATATTTCCAGGTGAGTGTAATTGTAATGAATATAAAAACAGTGATGGATATGTGTGCTTTTTTACAAGAAGATGACATAACTGCAGGATTTCCCACACATTCATTTATTTGTGGCGGCCCGCCACGAAAGAGTTACGGCCGCCACAAATTAAAAAAAAAATAAAAATAAAAAAATATATATATATATATATATATTTTTTTTTTTTTTTTTTTCGGCTTTTGACTCGCTGGACCGCTCGTAAAAGCAATGGGAGTCTGTCTGTGAATGGAGCTTGTAGTTACATATTATATAAATATGTAAATATTATGCAAGTATGTATATAAAGTGTTGTAATTATATTCTTCTTGGTCATCGCCGCCGCCGCCGTCCTCTGTATTTGACCCATCCCCTTGTTCACGGTGGCCGCGCCCGGGAATCATTTTTGGTGATTTGACCCCCAATTCCAACCCTTGATGCTGAGTGCCAAGCAGGGAGGCGATGGGTCCCATTTTTATAGTCTTTGGTATGACTCGGCCGGGGTTTGAACTCACAACCTACCGATTTTAGGGCTGACACTCAAGTTTTTAAGCTATGCCATGCAACCAGAAAATGTATTTTCTAACCGGTCTTGGAAAAAGTTATAAGTATGGTACCAAATAATGAATTGGGGAATATCGGTTTGAATCGTCACACCACAAATCGGAGTCAGATCGAATTGTGAGGTGCCCAAAGATTTACACTCCTTATCATTTACCAACAAAAATTTGATCGCTCGCAACATGAAGATAAATTAATGTTTAAGATGGACTAACACATTTCAAGTGTAAAACATACACGGAGAATGTCTGCACCTGTAGATGACCAAACAGACAACGGACAATAAAGAAAACTTTGGTGTTGTTGTTTTCTGTTTTGTTTATCCTTAACTATTTACTACATGTAATTACTAAAACAGTGCCATCATTTGACAGTGAGCTTTGATTATGTGCGTCTACTGCCATTTAGTGTCTACTTTTAAGTCTGTTTGCTATAAAATGACTAAAACATCAATACATTATTTTCCAATTTGTGTTGAAACCTTTTGCTTTTTGGGGTAGAGGTTACAAGGAATGCCCTAAACCTTGATACCAAATTCATATATCCCAAGTTAGTCCAATTCAATGTTATTGAATTAAAAAATGTGTAATCTTTGCACAACTTTATGAAAAAGCTGCTGAAAATTCACACCTTTTAAGTCATAACAACCACAAAAAAAGCCCCCGAAATCCCAAAGGGACTGACTCATACGCAGCCTTTTGACGAAGTTTTATATAAGAACAAATGAATTGACAAATAAATACACAATATATTTACGTTTCCCTGAGTCAAGCCTGCACATGTGTAGTAGCGTGGTATAGTCCGTAACCTGAGGAGGAGGAAGGAGCTGTCAAAATAATCATGATTGATTAAGCATTTAGAAGTATTTTTAAGCGCACAACTTACCACAAACAAATAACTGTTTTAAATAATAACTGTTTTAAATACAAGACAATGTTATCGTTTTTTATGACGTGTTAGGGGACCTTAGAGATTTCAAGACCCCTTGTTTGCTTACGGTAAGTTCGCCCCACACACGGAGGAGAGCAGAAAAATGTGCACAATGTGTTTAAACAAGTTCAGAATTGTTATTTGTGTCTTGTATTCGTGGTAAAGGGGCCCTATTGTGCAAAACCAACTTTTCTTAGCTGCTGTTGTGTGTTTGGGGTCTGCAACCAACTCAAACCATGGAGGCGTGGCGGAGCTATTTATATAACAATCTTGCCTTCCATCACACTTCCGGGAAACGAGCCGTTTGGAATTTGCCCCAATTAGTGATGTTTTTCCTAAGTGTGACTTCAGCTGATTATCCATATATGGTAGGGATTTACACAAAGTGTTTTGTTGGAGTCCCACATTGCGTTCAATAGATTCCTTTTTTTCGCTATCCTCTTGTTTTGGGGCAGACTGGCTCGTACATGCACATGCATCCTCTGCATTTTCTAATACAAAGTCCTGACTTGTATTTATCAGAAGACTCCATGGGGAATCGCTAAAAACTACAAGGTAAGTAAGACCGCCCATAGAATTCTATAACACATAATCTCTGCAACATGTTGACCAAGAACCACCATTGCATGTTCTGTAGATCACAAGGAAGTTATTCAAATGTACAAACAACACAATCATAATATGACCCCTTTATTGTCAAAGCGGCCTCGTTAGGAAATTAACGATATCACTGGATTGTGAGGTTTTATCGAAGAGTGTGTTGTAGAATCATTTTATAATTATACTGCTTGTTGGGAGTTTTATTGCAATTTCTCATCAACAGTGTTGTTACGTCCCAAGTCGGAAGTTTCCTATCTGATAAAAAGTGCAATAAGAAACCTATAAAATGGAATTCCATGAGGGATCTTTTGCAACTGGAGAATCAAATGAATTAAAAAAAAAGTTTGAAGTGTTGTTTAAAAGCATCATTCAAAACAGAACATAACTGTCAACATCCCTACAAACACATACACGCCATACCAGAGTACAAGTGTATGAGTGTCCCACTAGTCTGTCTAGTCTGAGGGCCACAAGTCATTTCCTCCATACATGAATGTTGTGTTTACACAGTCCCCGTGAGGCATTTGTTGGTAAATGAGATTGTATTTACAGTACGGCTCAATAAAAGCCAGTCAGAGGTGTTTCACAGGCAAGTGATGACTTTACGGCCACCAGAGGTGTTTCAGTGTCACCATTGTATTGGGCCTAATTAGTAATAACATGCCAATGATGGCCAAACACACATACACTAATAGTTATTAGGAGACATGACCACAGAAACAGCCCTGCAGTGAGGTAGCGACTTGTCGAGGGTGTACGCTGCCTTCCGCCCGATTGTAGCTGAGATAGGCACCAGCGACCCCCCCCACCCCCAAAGGGAATAAGCGGTAGGAAATGGATGGATGGATGGATGGAACCACAGAAAAACTACAAATCAAATTCAGCCAAGACTCAATCATGAGATGCATTTGCAGACACGTCATGTCAAAACTGTTGAAGAATGAATAACTTCTTCTCCGGTCTCCAATCCGAGGATCCAGCAAAGCACTTTGGTCCCCACTTTGTCAAAATCTCTCCAAATTTGTCCCAATCGTTTGTGCTGCAAAATATTTTTGTCTAACTATTTTAGTTGTTGATTTATGACCGTTTTATGTTTCATAACCAGCCCCATAAAACCAGCACAAAGGACTGGGACACGTTTAAGGAGATTTTGATATTGCTTTTGGGGTGGGGGGGTTAATGAATCCTAAATCGTTAATTACACAACAACTACAACAGTTAGACGAACAAAACTTGCAGCACAAATAAATGGGACACATTTGGAGAGATTTTGACATGGGTGATAGTAACATAAAAACTATAATAGTTAAACAAAAATGGATGCAACACAAACGTAATACAAATGTTTGTGACACATTTGAGGAAATTGTGAGAAAGTTGGGGGGCTGGTTATGAATGATAACATGTTAGTAGCATAAATAACTATAATAGTTAGACAAAAAAACGTTTGCAGCACAAACTTAACCCAAACAATTCGGACAAGTTTGAGCCGATGTTGAGAAGGTGTGGGTGGTTGGTTATAAGTCATAAAACCTAACATAAAAACTATATAATGTTTGCAGCACAAGCGTAACACAAATAATTGGGACAAGTTTGGGGATATTTTGACAAGGTTGGGGGCTGGTAATGAGTAATAACATGTTAATTACATCCTAATAACTTAAAAACTATAAGTGTTAGACAAAATTGTATGACACACCAACAGTTGGGACAATTTTTGGCATATTTTCACATTGTTGGGGGTTGCTTATGAATCATATTTACGTGTTGATAACATAAAAGCCATAAAAAATAACTTAAATAGTTTGAAAAAATTAAATGCCACACAAACATAGCACAAAGGAGTGGGACAAGTTTGGGAAGATTTTGACAAAGTTGGGGGCTGGAGAATTCATAACATGGTAATTACACATTAATAACATAAGTATGGTTGTTGGACAAAAATTGCTTGCTGCACAATTGCAGCACAAACGGTAATGAGACGTTTGGGAACATTTTGACAAAGTTAAAGGCTGGTTATGAATTATAACACAGTAATTACGCCTTAACATAAAAGCCATACAACATTAATAAAATGAAAACTATATTAATTGGACAAAATGAGTTGTATCACAAATGTAGCACAAACAATTGGGACAAGTTTGGGGGAGATTTTGACAATGTTGGGTCTGGTTATGAATCATAAGCCGGTAACTACACGTTAACACAAAGCCATAAAACATTAACAAAGAAACTATATTAGTTAGAGAAACATACTTACAGCACTAACAATTACGACAAGTTTGGGGGGATTTAGACAATGTTGGGTTTGGACAAACGGTAAAAAATGGATGGATAGATGAGTCTGGTTATGAATCATTACACCTTAACATACGTTATGAATCATTACACCTTAAAGGCCTACTGAAACCCACTACTACCCACCGCGCAGTCTGATAGTTTACATATCAATGATGAAATATTAACATTGCAACACATGCCAATACGCCCTTTTTAGTTCACTAAATTACAATTTTAAATGTTCGTCTTCGAAACGTCGTGTAATGATGACGTGTACGCAAGACGTCACGGGTTTTTAGGAAGTATGAGCGCTGCACACACACACAGCTAAAAGTCGTCTGCTTTAACGGCATAATTATACAGTATTTTGGACATCTGTGTTGCTGAATCTTTTGACATTTGTTCAATTAATATTGGAAAAGTCACAGTAGAAAGATGGAGTTGGGAAGCTTTAGCCTTTAGCCACACAAACACTTGGTGATTCCTTGTTTAAAATTCCTGGAGGTGAAACCTTCCTATGGATCCCAACCACATGTCAACCAGCAGGTTTCGGTGAGAAAATTGTGGTTAAAAAGTCAATTCTTACCGGAGAAAAGCTGAGCTTGTGCCGTCCATAGCTGCCGTCAACCCCCCTGAGACACTGCGCATCAACACACCCGTGGAGACACCCTTCCGACTATCAGGTACTTTTTAACTCATTAAAACACTAGCAACACAATGGAAAGATAAGGGATTTCCCAGAATTAACCTAGTAAATGTGTCTAAAAACATCGGAGTCCGTCCCAATGCAGTCGCATTTTTTTTTTCCTAGTCTGTCGCTACCAATATCCTCAAACATGAATCTTTTATCTTCGCTCAAATTAATTGGGAAATTGTCGTTTTCTCGGTCCGAATAGCACTTTTTGTTGGAGGCTCCCATTAAAAACAATGTGAATATGTAAGGAGTCCCCACACTTGCTACGTCATCGTCTGCGACTTCGGATAGAGGCAGGGCATTTCTCTTAGCACCGAAAGTTGCGAACTTTATCGTGGATGTTCTCTACTAAATCTTTTTAGCAAAAATATGGCAATAGCGCGAAATGATCAAGTATGACACATAGAATGGACCTGCTATCCCCTTTTAAATAAGAAAATCTCATTTCAGTAGGCCTTTAATAACATAAGAACTGTGATAGTTGGGCAAAAAAAAAATAACGAACGGGACAAGTCTCGACAAGGTACAGGGGCCAACCTCACACAGGTCAACAAGACAGAGTGACGAGGCCAACTCACCCTGGACGAGGCTTTCCTCTTGTACTTGTTGGCGAAATCAAACTTCTCCTTGACTTCGTCCAGAAGCTGCTCCAGGCGGCTCTTCTCCTCCTTGCCCGTGTAATCCTGGCCCAGGAGGATGTAGGCCCTCCAGTTGGCCGAGTCGAAGCCCCAGTGGCAGGTCCGGTTCTCCTGCGCCTTGTGGCTGTGCACCACGAACTTGTGCGTGGGGTACATGAGTCTGCAGTCCAGGCACTGGATGCACGCCGCGTTGGGGCTGCCGTACAACTCCGGCACGAACAGCCCCTTGCACTTGCCGAAGCATTCGTGGTAGACCTTGAAGCTCCGGTCGGTGAGCTCCAGCTCTAGCGCGGCTCCGTGGCTCGCCTCCTTCTTGCAGCGGGGCGGGTAGGCTCCGCCGTAGATGAGCGCGTTGCACAGCCGCTCGGCGTCCGTCTTGGTGATGAGGCCGCAGGACGGCGCCGAGAAGGGCAGGATCCCCATGACTTTGAGGATCTCCAGCTGGTCGGCGGTGCACCGGGAGCAGTAGACGTGCAGCTCGTCGCACACCGAGTTGATCTGCTGAAGGCTGAAGTCCCGCAGCACCGTGTTGAGGATCTGCGGGAGACACAGCCGCTTCTCCCCGCCGACCACAAAGCACGAGATGGTCTCGCTCTCCAGGACCGTCTCGCACCTCTCCGTGGAGCGGTCCGACGGGATGAAGAGGGGCCCGCCGGGCATCACGGGCGGCGGCAGATGCTGCAGCACCGGCTCCGGTTCCTTCCCGTCCTTCTTGAAGAGGAGCTCATGCTGCCAGCGGGCGGAGAAGGCGGCCGGTCCGCCGAGGGAGCTCATAGAGCTGAGGTGAAACTGCTTGAGAGTTTGTTGCAGTCCCGGGTGAGGCTGGAAGCTCTGCCGGCTTACAGTCTCCATGTTCCCGCGACGTCACCAGCGAACACCGCTCTCGTCTGCAACCGGGAACCGCGCTTGTCTAGCCGCGCTTGGAACAAACGAATCCCCCGCTCCGGAGAATGTAGCGAAACTTCCGAGCACTTCATCAAACATTTAGTTGGGAAAAGTCGCTTCCCCCGGGGCGGCTTGGACGTTTGTGTCCCCGTGACTAGTGAGTGAAAGCCGGCCAGGAGCTCCCCGAGGCGGCGCTTGAGCAGTCCATGTCGGAGGACGGGGAAATGGCACCCAGAACTTCGCGAAGACCCGTCAAAAAAAGTTCACAGCGTCGAATCCCGGTGGAAAGTACGCGGAAAGGATATCAAGTCAATGTTAGATGGACTTAAATCGTGGTTGGAGGCGCTTTCCGCTCTCGAGGACCGTCCGTCGGCCCCCGCAGTTCACTGTGACTGTACCGAGACGCGCTTTCTCTCTCCCTCCTCCCTCTCTCTCTCTCTCTCTCTCCCCCCATCTCTCTCTCTCTCTCTCTCTTTCTTTCTCTCTCGCACCGTCTCTCTCTTTCTCTTTCTCCCTCTTTCCCTCTCTCTCTCCCCCTCCCCCCGGTGTTTGTGTGTCTGGCTCACTCATTGAATCCCAGCCAGGAATGTGAGTGACTCTGCAGGCACGGCTCTTTCAGGAACAAGCCCTCACTCCCTTGTTGGCCTGCATCGTGCAGAAAGGGAAACAACATATAAAGTATCCATCCATCCCAGGGGTGTCCGCACGTTTTTCCAATCCAGACAGGTGGGGACCATTTTTATAGTTTTATTTATTTATTTATTTACCCTTCAGACTCCTCTTCCTCAAGAGCAGGGGACTCAAACATGCGGCCCACGGGCCAATTGCGGCCCACGAGACGTTATTATGCGGCCCGCGCTTTGATATTTGGGGCGGTTTAGCTCGGTTGGTAGAGTGGCCGTGCCAGCAACTTAAGAGTTGCAGGTTCGATTCCCGCTTCCGCCATCCTAGTCACTGCCGTTGTGTCCTTGGGCAAGACACTTTACCCACCTGCTTCCAGTGCCACCCACACTGGTTTGAATGTAACTTAGATATTGGGTTTCAGTATGTAAAGCGCTTTGAGTCACTTGAGAAAAAGCGCTATATAAATATAATTCACTTCACTTCACTTCATATGACAATTTAAAGGCCTACTGAAACCCACTACTACCCATAGTTTATATATCAATGATGAAATATTAACATTGCAACACATGCCAATACGGCCTTTTTAGTTTACTAAATTACAATTTTAAATTTCCCAGGAGTTTCGTCTTGGGAACGTCGTGTAATGATGACGTGTAAGCAGGACGTCACGCGTTTTTAGGAAGTATGAGCGCTACGCACACACACAGGTAAAAGTCATCTGCTTTAACGGCATAATTACACAGTATTTCGGAGATCTGTGTTGCTGAATTTTTGCAATTTGTTCAATATTGGAGGAGTCACAGTAGAAAGATGGAGTTGGGAAGCTTTAGCCTTTAGCCAAACAAACACACGGTGATTCCTTGTTTAAAGGGGAACATTATCACCAAACCTATGCAAGCGTCAATATATACCTTGATGTTGCAGAAAAAAGACCATGTATTTTTTTAACCGATTTCCGAACTCTAAATGGGTGAATTTTGGCAAATTAAACGCCTTTCTGTTTATCGGTCTTTTAGCGATGACGTCAGAACGTGATGTCACCGAGCTAATACACCCGCCATTTTCATTTTCACATTACAAACACCGGCTCTCAGCTCTGTTATTTTCCGTTTTTTCGACTATTTTGGGAACCTTGGAGACATCATGCCTCGCCGGTGTGATGTCGGAGGGTGTAACGACACTAACAGGGAGGGATTCAAGTTGCACCACTGGCAAGAAATCTGCCGCCAGACCCCCATTGAATTTGCCAGAGTGTCTTCACGTTTGACCGGCGATGCTAAGACAGACATGGCAGAGAGATGTATGGATAACCTGCAGATGCATTTGCAACGATTAAGTCAACAAAATCACAAAGTTGAGTTTTGTTGATGTTGTTGACTTATGTGCTAATCAGACATATTTGGTCACGGCATGACTGCCAGCTAATCGATGCTAACATGCTATGCTAATTGATGCTAACATGCTATTTACGCTAGGTGTATGTACATTTGAAACCAGATACCCACATTTAATGCGAAACAAAGCCTTACCAATCGACGGATTTAAGTTGCTCCAGTGTCACAAGATGCGAAAGTCCTGATCGTTTGGTCCGCTCAATAGCTTCAATTTCTTCTTCAATTTCGTTTTCGCTATCTGCCTCCATACTCCGACCATCTGTTTCAATACATGCGTAATCTGTTGAATTGCTTAAACCGCTGAAATCCGAGTCTGAATCCGAGCTAATGTCGCTATATCTTGCTGTGGTAACCGCCATGTTGTTTGTATTGGCAGCACTGTATGACGTCACAGGGAAATGGATAGTCGCATCGCAAATAGCGAAAATCAAGAACTTTAAAGCTTTTTTTAGGGATATTCCGGGAGGTGCAAAATTTTGAAAAAAACTTCGAAAAATAAAACAAGCCGCTGGTAACTGATTTTTATTGTTTTCAACCCTTTTGAAATTGTGATAATGTTCCCCTTTAAAATTCCCGGAGCTGAAACTTTACTATGGATCAGAGCGCGGTCAAGCAGACATGGATCCCAACCGAATGTCAACCAGCAGGTTTCGGTGAGAAAATTGTGGTTAAAAAGTCGCCACTTACCGGATATCAGCTGAGCTTGTGTCGTCCGTACAGCTGCCGTCGACACCCGTGAGACATGGCGTCAACACACCCGTGGACAAACCCCTCCGACTATCAGGTAATATTAAACTCACTAAAACACTAGCAACACAATAGAAAGATAAGGGATTTCCCAGAATTATCCTAGTAAATGTGTTTAAAAACATCGTAAATGTGTTTAAAAACATCGGAATACGCCCTAGTCAGTCGCTATCAATATCCTCAAACACGAATCTTTCATCCTCGCTCAAATTAATGGGGGAATTGTCGTTATATATATATATATATATATCCATCCATCCATTTTCTACCGCTTATTCCCTTTTGGGGTCGCGGGGGGCGCTGGCGCCTATCTCAGCTACAATCGGGCGGAAGGCGGGGTACACCCTGGACAAGTCCCCACCTAATCGCAGGGCCAACACAGATAGACAGACAACAGTCACACTCACATTCACACACTATATATATATATATATATATATATATATATATATATATATATATCAGTGACTTGCAGTCAGGGGAGGCAGGTGAGGCCTCCCCCTGACTGCAAGGAAAGAAAAAAAATGTAAAAAGAAAAAACAATTTAAATTGTAGCTGAGATAGGCGCCAGCGCCCCCCGCGACCCCGAAAGGGAATAAGCGGTAGAAAAATGGATGGATGGAAATTAATTGTATCCAGTGATTATACTTTAGAAAGTTATTTTCCATTCAACTTCACCATTTTTAGATTATTTCTATTCAAAATCGCTGAATTTTCACATAATGTACAGTGTATTTTGTCAACAACTATATGTGTGCAACGTATTTCTTGTGCTGAGCAATCATAAAACGGCTGTGAAGACGCACTGTGTGAGGCACCTGTTTTCCCGCCTCATGGTGGTAGAGGGCGCTAGTGATCCCAGGGATCATCCTTGCGTTTACTCAGCTGCAGAATAAGTGACAACAAGCTACAGTTAGCAAGTCAAGTGCAGCGGCAGGATCGTTCATTTTTCCCTACCCTGGACTTTTAAAATGGAGGGTTACATATTTAAAATAAAAAAGTTTTCTAAACTGGACTTTCAATCGTAGCAGGAAGTAATAATTAAAGGAAGACCAACGCCAGAGATAAAAGGTTTGCTTCAGACAGTGATCTCCATCGAGACAGAGAGATGTTTAAAACTGAAGAAAGATAAGGAAGACTACTATAGACAAGTTATCGATGCTTTTGTTCAGAAGGACCGGCGCATGGACTTCATTTCTAAGTAAAGGTAAGACCATAATAACGTTTTTTTTAATTAAATGTGCTTTTTTGCGTGCTACAGTTTGTATGTGTAAAGAATGACGGTATGAACTTTTAAACATAACCCGTTAATTGCTGCCATTCAAATGGTGAATAAGATACTCTTTAGGGTTCATCCATCCATCCATCCATTTCTACCGCTTATTCCCTTTGGGGTCGCGGGGAGCACTGGTGCCTATCTCAGCTACAATCGGGCGGAAGGCGGGTTTACACCCTGGACAAGTCGCTATCTTTAGGGTTCATATGTTTGTAAATCTGACTGTGATGAAGTCAGTGCCTCACCAGCCATGAACCTCACCACACGTCACTGATATATATATATATATATATATATATATATATATATATATATATATATATATATATATATATATATATATATATATATATATATATATATATATATATATATATATATACTGTATATATACTGTATGTACGAAGGTCCTGAGTAGTCCTGAGTTCAATCCCGGGCTCGGGATCTTTCTGTGTGGAGTTTGCATGTCCTCTCCGTGACTGCGTGGGTTTCCTCCGGGTACTCCGGCTACCTCCCACCTCCAAAGACATGCACCTGGGGATAGGTTGATTGGCAACACTAAATTGGCCCTAGTGTGTGAATGTGAGTGTGAATGTTTTCTGTCTAGCTGGTTGACCCTGCGATGAGGTGGCGACTTGTCCAGAGTGTACGCCGCCTTCCGCCCGATTGTAGCTGAGATAGGCTCCAGCGCCACCCGCGACCCCAAACGGAATAAGCGGTAGAAAATGGATGGATGGATGTTTGGTGAGGAAAAAACACAGAGGCTGTATCATCCCTACAAGCCTGTTTTGCAGGTTTCCCTGCTCGTCAGGGGATTTTACTTCAATAAAATCCTCTAATCTCCTAATTATTACGTTTTTTAAATGACAGTTTAAAGGCCTACTGAAACCCACTACTACCGACCACGCAGTCTGATATTCTATGTATCAATAAATAAATATTAACATTGCAACACATGCCAATATGGCCGGTTTAGTTTACTAAAATGCAACTTTAAATTTCCCGCGGAGTTTGTTTTTGAAAACATCTTGGAATGATGACGCGTGCGCGTGACGTCACGGACTGTCAGGAAATATTAGCGCAGCACCGTTTGCGGCTAAAAGTCATCTCTTTTCATTGCGCAATTGAACAGTATTCTGGACATCTGTGTTGCTGAATCTTTTGCAATTTGTTCAATTAATAATGGAGAAGTCAAAGTAGAAAGATGGAGTTGGGAAGCTTTAGCCGTTAGCCACACCAACACACGGTGATTCCTTGTTTAAAATTCCCGGAGGTGAAGCTTTACTATGGATCAGAGCGGTCAAGCGAACATGGTTTCCGACCACTTGTCAACCGGCAGGTTTCGGTGAAAAAATTGTGTTAAAAAGTCGCCTCTTACCGGAGATCTGTGGAGTTTGCACCGTCCTAGTATCTGCCGTGACTTCCTTCAGACACTGGCCTCTAGACACCCGTGGACACACCCCTCCGACTATCAGGTACTATTTAATCTCACTAAAACACTAGCAACACAATAGAAAGATAAGGGATTTCCCAGAATTATCCTAGTAAATGTGTCTAAAAACATCTGAATCCGTCCCAATGCAATCGGCTTTTTTTTATAACTTTTTTTTTCTTTCTAGTCCTTCGCTATCAATATCATCATCCACAAATCTTTCATCCTCGCTCAAATTAATGGGGAAATTGTCGTTTTCTCGGTCCGAATAGCTCTTGCTGCTGGAGGCTCCCATTATAAACAATGTGAGGACATGAGGAGCCCTCACCCTTGTGACGTCATCGTCTGCGACTTCCGGTCGATGTTCTCTACTAAATCCTTTCAGCAAAAACATTGCAATATCGCGAAATGATCAAGTATGACTCATAGAATGGACCTGCTATCCCCGTTTAAATTAGAAAATCTCATTTCAGTAGGCCTTTAAAAAAAAAAAACAATGTTCTTTGGAATCCAAAAGGGTCCAACGCATAAAAATGTTCAAATAAATCATACATAATTTTTTTTTATTTTTGTAATATTTTTATGTTTTTTTTGGTTTGTTTTGTTTTTGTTTTACACCTTTTTTTGTGAATTATTTGGAGCCTTAAATAGGTCAACAATTCATAACAACATTGATTTTGTTACATTATTTTTTTTAATAATGACAGTTTTAAAGAAAACAACAGCCTGTATGGCAGTGTTATGTTATTAGAGTCAACATTGCTACTTTATTCCACTTTTTTATTTATTACATCTTTTTTTTTTTGTTATGGTATTTTTCAAACGTGGCCATACTTTGGACACCTCCAAACTATCCATTTGTCTTTGCATATTTTCATTTTCAAGCAGCGAGCCAAACGGCGGACCTTTTAATCTGCGATTCTTGTGGGGCTGAGATGGGATTGCTTGACGATTGATGGCATGCATGTTTTCATGTTGACACGTTTGCACGGCCAAGGATGACTCCTAACTAGTGAACTGAAAGTCCTTACTTTCCACCCGCTTTCTCTCTGAATGTCAATACAGGAAGCGTGGCTGTTACAGCGAATGTTGGCGGAGAATAATCAAAAGCAAGTGACTCAACATGTGTAAAGATCATGTTTCCCACCAAGTCCAACTTCAGCCCACAAAGGGCAGTAGTTGTGCTGCAGTGGCGCCCCCTAGCCACGCACTGCAGTAACTGCGAGCTGCCAGCATTGCTAGCTGGAGTCTCTAAAGAAGTACTTTGGCTGGAACTGGCATATGATAAAACAGGGGTGTCCAAAGTGCGGCACGGGGACCATTTGCAACCCGCAGCTGTTTTTTCAAAGGCCCGCGCCACATTTTAAAACTATTATTAAAACAAAATAAAAAATAATATAAATACAATAAAAGAGCAAACCGGTGAAATGTAACTAGAAACAGTTCCAGTGTCGACGCTCAAAACACAAAGCTGCCATGACACTGTTTTTTGTTTTTTTAAACTGTCTTTTGTTTGAATGTTGTCTGTCTATCTGTGTTGGCCCTGCGATGAGATGGCGACTTGTCCAGGGTGTACCCCGCCTTCCGCCCGATTGTAGCTGAGATCGGCGCCAGCGCCCCCCGCGACCCCGAAAGGGAATAAGCGGTAGAAAATGGATGGATGGATGGATAAATACAATAAAAGAGCAAACCGGTGAAATGTAACTAGAAACAGTTCCAGTGTCGACGCTCAAAACACAAAGCTGCCATGACACTGTTTTTTGTTTTTTTAAAACTGTCTTTTGTTTGAATGTTGTCTGTCTATCTGTATTGGCCCTGGGATGAGCTGGCGACTTGTCCACTGTGTAAACCGCCTTCCGCCCGAATGCAGCTGAGATAGGCTCCAGCACCCCACACAAACTCCAACGGGACAAGCGGTAAAAATGGATGGATGGATGGATGGATGTGAAGTGAAGTGAATTATATTTATATAGCGCTTTTCTCTAGTGACTCAAAGCGCTTTACATAGTGAAACCCAATATCTATGTTACATTTAAACCAGTGTGGGAAGCACTGGGAGCAGGTGGGTAAAGTGGCTTGCTCAAGGACACAACGTCAGTGACTAGGATGGCGAAATCGGGAATGGAACCTGCAACCCTGAAGTTGCTGGCACGGCCACTCTACCAACCGAGCTAAACCGCCTTTACTTAAAAAAAAATGTAATATTGTTACAAATTATTGACCTACCTTGAAAACTTTACATCAAATATTACCCTTTGAAATATTTTTTAGGGGGTAATTTTACATATTTCGAGTTTGATTAAATGACCAAAAGGGCATAAAACAAGCCAAAGACAAAAACTATAGTCGACGGGTGAACCAGAATTGTTGTACATTTAAAACACTTCCTTGTTGTCTACCTACAAACCCCGTTTCTGTATGAGTTGGGAAATTGTGTTAGATGTAAATGTAAACGAAATGCAACGATTTGCAAATCCTTTTCAACCCATATTCAATTGAATATGCTACAAAGACAACATTCTTGATGTTAAAACTGATAAACATTTTTTATTTGTGCAAATAATCATTAACTTTAGAACTTGATGCCAGCAACACGTAACAAAGAAGTTGGGAAAGGTGGCGATAAATACTGATAAAGTTGAGGAATGCATCCCACAGGTGTGCAGGCTAATTTGGAACAGGTGGGTGCCATGATTGAGTATAAAAACAGCTTCCAAAAAAATGTTCAGTCTTTCACAAGAAAGGATGGGGCGAGGTACACCCCTTTGTCCACAACTGCGTGAACAAATAGTCAAACAGTTTAAGAACAGTGTTTCTCAAAGTGCAATTGCAAGAAATTTTGGGATTTTAACATTTACGGTCCATAATATCATCAAAAGGTTCAGAGAATCTGGAGAAATCACTCCACGTAAGCGGCATTGCCGGAAACCAACATTGAATGACCGTGACCTACGATCCCTCAGATGGCCCTGTATCACAAACCGACATCAATCTCTAAAGGATATCACCACATGGGCTCATGAACATTTCAGAAAACCACTGTCACTAAATACAGTTCGTCGCTACATCTTTAAGTGCAAGTTAAAGCTCTACTATGCAAAGCGAAAGCCATTTATCAACAACATCCAGAAACGCCGCCGGCTTCTCTGAGCCAGAGATCATCTAAGATGGACTGATGCAAAGTGGAAAAGTGTTCTGTGGTCTGACAAGTCCACCTTTCGAACTGTTTTTGGAAATATTCGACATTGTGTCATCCAGGCCAAAGGGGAAGCGAACCATCCAGACTGTTATCGACGCAAAATTCAAAAGCCAGCATCTGTGATGGTATGGAGGTGCATTAGTGCCCTAGGCATGGGTAACTTACACATCTGTGAAAGCATCATCAATGCTGAAAGGTACATACAGGTTTTGGAACAACAAATGCTGCGATCTAAGCGCCGTCTTTTTAATGGACGCCACTGCGTATTTAAGCAAGACAATGCCAAGCCACATTCAGCACGTGTTACAACAGCGTGGCTTCGTAAAAAAAGAGTGCGGGTACTTTCCTGGCCGGCCTGCAGTCCATACCTTTCTCCCATGGAAAATGTGTGGCGCATTATGAAGCGTAAAATACGACAGCGGAGACCCCGGACTGTTGAATGACTGAAGCTCTACATAAAACAAGAATGGGAAAAAATTCCACTTTCAAAGCTTCAACAATTAGTTTCCTCAGTTCCCAAACATTTATTGAGTGTTGTTAAAAGAAAAGGTGATGTAACACAATGGTGAACATGCTCTTTCCCAACTACTTTGGCAGGTGTTGCAGCCATGAAATTCTAAGTTAAACTTGTGCAAAAAGTTTATGATTTTGAACATCAGATATCTTGTCTTTGTAGTGCATTCAATTGAATATGGGTTGAAAAGGATTTGCAAATCATTGTATTCCGTTTATATTTACATCTAACACAATTTCCCAATTCCTATGGAAACGCGGTTTGTAACATGTAATGCTGGTTCTTTTGTTAAAATGTTGCATAGATGATCGCTTTCTGACCGTCTCTCCAGGACGTACCATTTGCCGTCTTATTTACCTGCCTCCACTACAACTAGCCCAATTACTGATATTCATTTGGAACTACTGCGATGAGGTGGCGACTTGTCCAGGGTGTACCTTGTCTTCCGCCCGATTGTAGCTGAGATAGGCTCCAGCACCCCCCGTGACCCCGAAGGCAATACACGGTAGGAAATGGATGGATGGATGGCATTTGGAACTATAGTTTGTATTAAGCGGAGGATGCATGTGCATGTATGAGCCAGTCCGTCCCACAACACGAGAGTAGAGAAAAAGAAGGACCTTACTGTCTAATGCGGACTACAATGTCAGACTCACGCAAAGCACTCTGGTTATATTCATACCATATATGGATATTCTTGTGACCTTTTTCCAAACCAGTGACGTCACAGGTTGTGCAAATATCAATCAGTGCATTTTAAGGAAGTATGAAGAAAGGCAAGACTATGTAAAGCAGCTGCAGCCCATCCGAAATGCTGCTCCTCGAGTCCAGACTAGAACCAGGAAACAGGACAGTATTGTACAATGCTTAGGTCTCTGCATTGTACAAGTCTTTGCATGGTCTTTTGCAAAAGTACATGTCATGTTTGAGGCATTTGAACCATCGCGAGCTCTGAGAACCTCAGGGAGTGGTCCAGAGTCAGGACTAAACATGGTCAGCATTATGCTCCCAAAATCTGGAATAGTCTTCCAGAAGATGTGAGACGGGCCTCAACAATACTTGCCAACCCTCCCGGATTTTCCGGGAGACTCCCGAAATTCAGCGCCTCTCCCGAAAACCTACCGGGACAAATTTTCTCCTGAAAATCTCCCAAAATTCAGGCGGAGCTGGAGGCCACACCCCCTCTAGCTCAATACGGACCCGAGTGACGTGTCGACAGCCTGTTTTCACGTCCGCTTTCCCACAATATAAACAGTGAGCCTGCCCAATGACGTTATTACTGTAGAATGATCGAGGGGGAGTTCTTGGTTTCTTATGTGGGTTTATTGTTAGGCAGTTTCATTAACGTCCTCCCAGCGCGGTAACAACACACAACAACAGCAGTCACGTTTTCATCTACCGTAAAGCAGTTTGTCTGCTGTAAACAGCAATGTTGTGACACTCTTGAACAGGACAGTACTGCCATCTACTGTACATGCATATGTGACGGTAACATCTATGGCTTTTAATGAGTGCAGAAGAACTAGGAAGATACAGCCATTGCGACGCCGACGACGAGTAAAAGGAAGAAATACGCTTGTAAGTTCCAAGCCGCATCTGCGATTGGACCTGGATAGCCTCCAGGAAGAAGTAGTGGACTACCAATTGTTTGGCAATGAAGATCTTCCTCAGGAAGCAAAGATTGACCGGTTTTGGACCATGCTAGGGAGAGATGGAAGATTCCAGACTCTAGTGCATTTGATGAAAGCACTTTAGTGCATGCCACACAGCAATGCATCATCAGAGAGGGTGTTCAGCATGGTTAGAAAAAAAGTGACAGAGATTAGAACAAGGATAGACAATTCAACCCTTAACTCAACAATGAGTAGATGAGAGTTATGTGTGTGTGTATATGTGTAAATAAATGAACACTGAAATTCAAGTATTTCTCTTATTTATATATATAGGAAATACTTGACTTTGTGAATTCTAGCTATATACTCCTTCCCTCTTAACCACGCCCCGCCCCAACCACACCTCCACCCCACCCCCACAAGGGGGCAATAGTGCTCTATGTATTTATTATATATATATATATATATATATATATATATATATATATATATATATATAAATAAATAAATGGGTTGTACTTTTATAGCGCTTTTCTACCTTCAAGGTACTCAAAGCGCTTTGACACTACTTCCACATTTACCCATTCACACACACATTCACACACTGATGGAGGGAGCTGCCATGCAAGGCGCTAACCAGCACCCATCAGGAGCAAGGGTGAAGTGTCTTGCTCAGGACACAACGGACGTGACGAAGTTGGTACTAGGTGGGATTTGAACCAGGGACCCTCGGGTTGCGCACGGCCACTCTCCCATTGCGCCATGCCATCCCTATATATATATATATATATATATATATATATATATATATATATATATATATATATATATATATATATATATATAAACAATATAATATAATAAATAATGAACAATGTATATATATATACATACATACATACATATAGATATATATGTATGTATATATATATATATACATTGTTCATTATTTATTATATTATATATATATATATATATATATATATATATATATATATATATATATATATAATAAATAATGAACAATATAATTATTAAACTACAGAATAGTGTGTGATAAAATCCAAGAGTGTGTGTGTGAGGCTATGTGTGTGATTAGCTGTAGTGTGTGTTACCTAGTGTTGGATCAAGAGGAGGGACAAGACATGAAGGCAGTCCGTGGGGGCGGACAGATGGTCAGGGCGAATGGCGAGGCGTAGGAGGTCTGTGTCCAAGCGGGGTCAGCGCGAGCAGGGGCGTGTCTCGCCGCGCTTCAAACGGAGGTGCTGGCAGACCCAGCTATCAGAGAAAAGCGGGTTTGAGCCCACGCCGTGACAAGAACTACATTTATGTCAAAATAGCATTGCTTCAAATTTCACACTTTGCAGCTTCAAGTAACTTTCACCTCACTTTCTCGGCTTCCGTCTGCTCCAATGTCTCAACCTTCTTTTGCGCTGGCTTCTAGAAGCATCAGTTCATCCTCAAAATATTGAGCTTTAAAAAGATAAGGTTATAAGTTCTCGTTTGTTCCAAAATAGTTGTCTTTATTGTTTGTTGCCAAATCTGCCATGATTAGAAAACACACACGTTTGTTTTTGGAAGTAGGAACACACATTTGTTGCCATAAGTCTGAAGTGCACTGCGTTAGAAACGTAATGTAATGTGCTGAAAAAATCAGTCGCGGAAATGATTCAAATATTCAAAATATGGTCATTTTTGCACGTATTACATATGGTTATGAAAGTTTCTGTTACTACATTATATATATATACTTGCAGTGTGTTTATAAAAGATATTACATATTTTTATGAAGGTGTCTGTTACTACATGATATACATACACACACGCAAACACACACACACATATATATATATATATATATGTATATATATATATGTATATATATATATATATATATATAGATATATATATTACATATTGTTATGAGGATGTATGTTACTACTATATCTATATCTATATATATATATATATATATATATATATATATATATATATATATATATATATATATACAGTGTGTATACTTGCAGTGCGTATATAAAACATCACATATTGTTATGAAGGTGTCTGTTACTACATTTTATATATACTTGCAGTGTGTATATTGTACATATTTCATATTGTTATGAAAATGTCTGTTACTACATTATATATATTTTTTTCATTTTTTATATAAAACATTACATATTGTTATGAAGGTGTTTGTTACTACATTTTATATATATTTGCATTGTGTATATTGTACGTATTACATATTGTTATGAAGGTGTCTGTTACTACATTATAAATATATATATATATATCCATCCATCTTCTTCCGCTTATCGGAGGTCGGGTCATGGGGGCAGCAGCCTAAGCAGGGAAGCCCAGACTTCCCTCTCCCCAGCCACTTCGTCTAGCTCTTCCCGGGGGATCCCGAGGCGTTCCCAGCCCAGCCGAGAGACATAGTCTTCCCAACATGACCTGGGTCTTTCCCGTGGCCTCCTGGTTGGACGTGCCCTAAACACCTCCCTAGGGAGGCGTTCAGGTGGCATCCTGACCAGATGCTCGAACCACCTCATCTGGCTCCTCTCGATGTGGAGGAGCAGCGGCTTTATTTTGAGTTCCTTCCGGATGGCAGAGCTTCTCACCCTATCTCTAAGGGAGATCCCCGCCACACGGCAGAGGAAACTCATTTCGGCCACTTGTACCCGTGATCTTGTCCTTTCGGTCATGGAGACCGTGGAGACCTGTCACATTCACAAACAAGGATGGGGCGAGGGTCACCAACTTGCAAGCAAATTTTCGAACAGTTTTAGAACAACATTTCTCAACGAGCTATTGAAAGAAATTTAGGGATTTTACCATCTACGGTCCGTGGAATCATCAAAAGATTCAGAGAATCTGGAGAAATCACTGCACGTAAGCGACGATATTACGGACCGTTGCTCCCTCAGGCGGTACTGCATCAAATACAGACATCAGTGTGTAAAGGATATCACCACATGGGCTCAGGAACATTTCATAAAACCTCTGTCAGTAGTTACAGTTGGTTTCTACATCTGTAAGTCCAAGTTAAAACTCTGCTATGCAAAGCAAAACCCATTTACCAACAACAACAAGGAACGCCGGTGGCTTCGCTGGGCCCGAGCTCATTTGAGAAGGACTGATGCAAAGTGGAAAAGTGTTTTGTGGTCTGTTGAGTCCACATTTCAAATTATATTTGGAAACTGTGGACGTGGTGTCCTCCGGAACAAAGGGGAAAATAACCATCCGGATTGTTATAGTAGGTGCGAAGTTCAAAAAGCCAGCATCTGTGATAGTATGGGGGTGTATTAATGCCCACAAGGCATGGGTAATTTACACATCTGTGAAGGCACCACTAATGCTGAATGGTCCATAAAGGTTTTGGAGCAACATATGTTGTCATCCAAGCAAAGTTATCACGTACGCCCCTGGTTATTTCAGCAAGACAATGCCAAGGCACGTGTTACAACAGCGTGGTTTCGTAGTAAAAGAGTGCGGGTACTTTCCTGGCCCGCCTGCAGTCCAGACCTGTCTCCCATGGAAAATGTGTGGCACATTATGAAGCGTAAAATACGACAGCGACTGTTGAACGACTAAAGCTCTTCATAAAACAAGAATGGGAAAGAATTCCACTTTCAAAGCTTCAACAATTAGTTTCCTCAGTTCCCAAACGTTTATTGAGTGTTGTTAAAAGAAAAGGTGATGTAACACAGTGGTGAACATACCCTTTCCCAACTACTTTTTGGACATCAAATATCTTGTCTTTGTAGTGCATTCAACTGAATATGGGTTGAAAAGGATTTGCAAATCAATCAATCAATCAATGTTTACTTATATAGCCCTAAATCACTAGTGTCTCAAAGGGCTGCACAAACCACCACGACATCCTCGGTAGGCCCACATAAGGGCAAGGAAAACTCACACCCAGTGGGACATTGGTGACAATAATGACTATGAGAACCTTAGAGAGGAGGAAAGCAATGGATGTCGAGCGAATCTAATAGGATACTTCGAAAGTTCAATCCACAATGGATACAACACAGTCGCGAAAGTCCAGTCCAAGGAGGATCCAAGACACAGCAGCGAGAGTCCCGTTCACAGCGGAGCCAGCAGGAAACCATCCCAAGCGTAGGCGGACCAGCAGCGCAGAGATGTCCCCAGCCGATACACAGGCGAGCAGTACATGGCCACCGGACCCCCTCCACACGGGAGAGTGGGACATAGAAGAAAAAGAAAAGAAACGGCAGATCAACTGGTCTAAAAAGGGAGTCTATTTAAAGGCTAGAGTATACAAATGAGTTTTAAGGTGAGACTTAAATGCTTCTACTGAGGTGGCATCGCGAACTGTTACCGGGAGGGTATTCCAGAGTACTGGAGCCCGAACGGAAAATGCTCTATAGCCCGCAGACTTTTTTTGGGCTTTGGGAATCACTAATAAGCCGGAGTCCTTTGAACGCAGATTTCTTGCCGGGACATATGGTACAATACAATCGGCAAGATAAGATGGAGCTAGACCGTGTAGTATTTTATACGTAAGTAGTAAAACCTTAAAGTCACATCTTAAGTGCACAGGAAGCCAGTGCAGGTGAGCCAGTACAGGCGTAATGTGATCAAACTTTCTTGTTCCTGTCAAAAGTCTAGCAGCCGCATTTTGTACCAACTGTAATCTTTTAATGCTAGACATGGGGAGACCCGAAAATAATACGTTACAGTAGTCGAGGCGAGACGTAACAAACGCATGGATAATGATCTCAGCGTCTTTAGTGGACAGAATGGAGCGAATTTTAGCGATGTTACGGAGATGAGAGAAGGCCGTTTTAGTAACGCTTTTAATGTGTGCCTCAAAGGAGAGAGTTGGGTCGAAGATAATACCCAGATTCTTTACCGTGTCGGCTTGTTTAATTATTTGGTTGTCAAATGTTAGAGTTGTATTATTAAATAGAGTTCGGTGTCTAGCAGGACCGATAATCAGCATTTCCGTTTTTTTGGCGTTGAGTTGCAAAAAGTTAGCGGACATCCATTGTTTAATTTCATTAAGACACGCCTCATTGTATTCTGTTTATTTTTACATCTAACACAATTTCCCAACTCATATGGAAATGGGGTTTGTATATATACATGTACATATACATATACATGTACATATATATAAAATATATGTATATTGTAAATATTACATATTGTTATGGAGGTTTCTGTTACTACATTATATGTATGAATGCTTTGACTTTCACACAATAATAATAATAATAATAATAATAATAATAATAATAATAATAATAGATATATGTTTTTGATGAAGAATATTATATGTGTGAATGCTTGGACTTTCACAAAATAATAATAATAACTACAAGATTGTGGGTGTAGAATCTTATGTGTGAATGCTTGGACTTCCACACAATAATATTAATAATAATGATATTTAGATAATTTTTAGTGTAGAATGTTATAGGTGTGAATGCTTGGACAATCACACGATCATAACAGCGATGATTTCTGAGCTGTATTTGCTTCAGGCCCTGTGTAGCGTGGCTACAATTATGTAATGGAAAAAGACAAGAGAAAGTTGCGCCAACTGGGAGGACAAGACCAAGTAGAAAGTGGAGTTTAGGTAAAAAGGAAACCAAATTATTTGTGAACCTTCCCCTTTAAATACATCGTTTGGTAAGAGCTGACATAAGCTGATTTCTCGTATTTTTCTGGGTTTGGAGTGAAGCGAGCAGAGCCTGGTCCTGTGGTCAATGGTGCTTCTCTGTGAAAAAGACAAGCAGCGCCAGGAAACAAGCATGATGTCATCATCCCACGTGAAGCTGTTTGGTGTTCTGCTGCCATGGCGATGATGTCTTTATTATTTCATCGCAAGAAATACAAGACAGGCAATGTTTACTGTCTTTTTCCCCCCCGAAGCTATCCAAGAACCTGAATCAATACATTAACTGGGTCAAAGGTTATAGGCGGCTGCCGCCGCTTTCTAGGACTGGTTTGATTTTCTACAGGCCGGAATGTGGGTGTGATTGTTGCCTGACGACTTTGTGAGAGAGGAAATGACTGCACCCATAACGTACACACAAGACGTGGTGCCATTGATTGTATTTACATGACGCTTATTCTCGTCAGCCTCATAAAGCTAACAACTCTCGCCGCTCTGCTGATGAGTCAAACAGAAACATTGTAAAAACCTGTAAAACTCACAGACTAAAGCATCCAAGTCACAGGTGAGCTGCTGACAACGGGGAAAGTACACACCGGAACGGTCGCCATTCACACTTACATTTACACAACTATACGATCCAAAGTATATATAAACTTAAATACACATTCATATATCTTTTTCATTTATTTATACATATATATATATTTATTGTTATTAATATATTTACTTATGGGCAGCATGGTGGAAGAAGCATGTGCCTCTCAATACAAAGGTCCTGAGTAGTCCCGAGTTCAATCCCGGGCTCGGGATCTTTCTGTGTGGAGTTTGCATGTCCTCCCCGTGTACTACGGCTTCCTCCCACCTCCAAAAACATGCACCTGGGCATAGGTTGATTGGCAACTCTAAATTGGGTGTGGGAAAAAATCGATTCGAATTTGAATCGCGATTCTCAGGGTTGTGGGATTCAGAATCCATCCATCCATCCATTTTCTACCGCTTATTCCCTTTGGGGTGGCGGGGGACGTTGGTGCCTATCTCAGCTACAATCGGGCGGAAGGCGGCGTACACCCTGGACAAGTTGCCACCTCATCGCAGGGCCAACACAGATAGACAGACAACATTCACACTCCCCATTCACACACTTGGGCCAATTTAGTGTTGCCAATCAATAGGGGTGTGGGAAAAAAAACGATTTGAATTCGAATCGCGATTCTCACGTTGTGGGATTCGGAATCCATCAATCCATCCATTTTCTACCGCTTATTCCCTTTGGGGTGGCGGGGGACGTTGGTGCCTATCTCAGCTGCAATCGGGCGGAAGGCGGTGTACACCCTGGACAAGTTGCCACCTCATCGCAGGGCCAACAAAGATAGACAGACAACATTCACACTCCCATTCACACACTTCGGCCAATTTAGTGTTGCCAATCAATAGGGGTGTGGGAAAAAATGATTCGATTTCGAATCGCGATTCTCATGTTGTGGAATTCAGAATCCATCCATCCATCCATTTTTCTACCGCTTATTCCCTTTGGGGTCGTGGGGGATGTTGGTGCCAATTTTCCCCAAAAATTTTTTTTTATTTTTTATTTTTTTTTATCAATCCAACAAAACAATACACAGCAATATCACAACAATGCAATCCAATTCCAAAACCAAACCTGACCCAGCAACACTCAGAACTGCATTAAACAGCAATTGAGAGGAGACACAAACACGACACAGAACAAACCAAAAGTAGTGAGACAAAAATGAATATTTTCAACAACAGTATCAATATTAGTTATAGTTTCAGCATATCTGTGATATTTAGACCAGTTGATCTGCCGTTTCTTTTCTTTTCCTCCTATGTCCCACTCTCCCTTGTGGAGGGGGTCCGGTCCGATTCGGTGGCCATGGATGACGTACTGGCTGTCCAGAGTCGGGACCCAGGATGGACCGCTTGCCTGTGTATCGGCTGGGGACATCCCTGCACTGCTGATCTGCCTCCGCTTGGGATGGTTTCCTGCTGGCTCCGCTGTGAACGGGACTCTCGCTGCTGTTTTGGATCCGCTTTGGACTGGACTCTCGCGGCTGTGTTGGATCCATTATGGATTGAACTTTCACAGTATCATGTTAGACCCGCTCGACATCCATTGCTTTCGTCCTCTCCAAGGTTCTCATAGTCATCATTGTCACCGACGTCTCACTGGGTGTGAGTTTTCCTTGCCCTTATGTGGGCCTACCGAAGATGTCGTTGTGGTTTGTGCAGCCCTTTAAGACACTAGTGATTTAGGGCTATATAAGTAAACATTGATTGATTGATTGATTAAAAACCTTCATTGACATTATCATTACACATTTATAAAAATTAAAAAAAAGAACAATAGTGTCACAGTGGCTTACACTTGCATCGCATCTCATAAGCTTGACAACACACTGTGTCCAATATTTTCACAGAGATAAAATAAGTCATATTTTTGGTTCGTTTAATAGTTAAAACAAATTTACATTATTGCAATTAGCTGATAAAACATTGTCCTTTACAATTATAAAAGCTTTTTACAAAAATCTACTACCCTGCTTGCATGTCAGCAGACTGGGGTAGATCCTGCTCAAATCCTATGTATTGAATGAATAGAAAATCCTTTTAAATCAGGAAAAAATTGTTTTTGAATCGAAAATTGTGTTGAACTGAATTTTTATTTATTTATTTTGAATCGAATCGTGACCCCAAAAATCGATATTGAATCGAATCGTGGGACACCAAAAGATTCGCAGCCCTATCAATCAACCTATCCCCAGGTGCATTTCTTTGGAAGTGGGAGGAAACCGGAGTACCCAGAGGGAACCCTTGCATTTACGGGGAGAACATGCAAACTCCACACAGAAAGATCCCTAGCCTGGATTTGGACCCAGGACTGCAGGAACTTTGTATTTTGAGGCAGACGGACTAACCCTTCTTCCACCGTGAAGCCCCATCTCTCTCTCTACATATATATATATATATATATATATATATATATATATGTATATATATATATATATATATATATATATATATATATATATATATATATATATATATATATATATATATATATATATATATATATGTATATATATATATATATATATATATATATATATAAACAAATGTTATATATACATATATAAATATATACATATGTGCATATATATATCTATATATATTAAGTTTTTGATGAATATATTCAGAATAATTAATATTTACTGGTGTAAATGAAAATATATATGGATTAATATATGTATGAATAAAACAAATATATGTAAATTTATATATATATATACATATAAATATATGTATCAATCAATCAATCAATGTTTACTTATATAGCCCTAAATCACTAGTGTCTCAAAGGGCTGCACAAACCACAACACAAACCACTACCACATCCTCGGTAGGCCCACATAAGGGC
Source organism: Nerophis ophidion (assembly GCF_033978795.1). Lineage (NCBI taxonomy): Eukaryota > Metazoa > Chordata > Actinopteri > Syngnathiformes > Syngnathidae > Nerophis > Nerophis ophidion. Next base: position 23,228,761 of record NC_084616.1, on the reverse strand, counting down.
AAGGAAAACTCACAACCAGTGGGACGTCGGTGACAATGATGACTATGAGAACCTTGGAGAGGAGGAAAGCAATGGATGTCGAGCGGGGTCTAACATGATACTGTGAAAGTTTAATCCATAATGGATCCACACAGTCGCGAGATGCCAGTCCAAAGCGGATCCGACACAGCAGCGAGAGTCCCGTTCACAGCGGAGACAGCAGGAAAACATCCCAAGCGAACTGTTACCGGTAGGGCATTCCAGAGTACTGGAGCCCGAAATGAAAACGCTCTATAGCCCGCAGACTTTTTTTGGGCTTTGGGAATCACTAATAAGCCGGAGTCCTTTGAACGCAGATTTCTTGCCGGGACATATGGTACAATACAATCGGCAAGATAGGATGGAGCTAGACTGTGTAGTATTTTAAATGTAAGTAGTAAAACCTTAAAGTCACATCTTAAGTGCACAGGAAGCCAGTGCAGGTGAGCCAGTACAGGCGTAATGTGATCAAACTTTCTTGTTCTTGTCAAAAGTCTAGCAGCCGCATTTTGTAACAACTGTAATCTTTTATGCTAGACATGGGGAGACCCGAAAATAATACGTTACAGTAGTCGAGGCGAGACGTAGCAAACGCATGGATAATGATCTCAGCGTCTTTAGTGGACAGAATGGAGCGAATTTTAGCGATATTACGGAGATGAAAGAAGGCCGTTTTAGTAACGCTTTTAAATGTTTGACTCAAAGGAGAGAGTTGGGTCGAAGATAATACCCAGATTCTTTACCGTGTCGCCTTGTTTAATTGTTTGGTTGTCAAATGTTAGAGTTGTATTATTAAATAGAGGTCGGTGTCTAGCATGTCCGATAATCAGCTTTTCCGTTGTTTGGCGTTGAGTTGCAAAAAGTTAGCGGACATCCATTGTTTAATTTCATTAAGACACGCCTCCAGCTGACTACAATCCGGCGTGTTGGTCAGCTTTAGGGGCATGTAGAGTTGGGTGTCATCAGTGAAAGCTAACACCGTATTTGCGTATGATGTCACCTGGCGGCAGCATGTAGATGCTGAAGAGTGCAGGGCCAAGGACCGAACCCTGGGGAACTCCACACGTTACCTTAACGTAGTCCGAGGTCACATTGTTATGGGAGACACACTGCATCCTATCAGTAAGATAAGAGTTAAACCAAGACAGGGCTAAGTCTGACATACCAATTCGTGTTTTGATACGTTCTAATAAAATATTATGATCGACGGTATCGAAAGCAGTGCTAAGATCGAGGAGCAGCAACATAGATGACGCATCAGAATCCATCGTTAGCAATAGATCATTAGTCATTTTTGCGAGGGCTGTCTCCGTGGAGTGATTTGCCCTGAACCCGGATTGAAAGGTTTCACATAGATTGTTAGACGCTAAGTGTTCATTTAACTGCTCCGCAACAATTTTTTCGAGGATTTTTGAAATAAATGGAAGGTGAGACACTGGTCGGTAGTTTACCATGAGGTCAGGATCGAGGTTAGGTCTTTTAAGAAGAGGATGAATAACCGCTTTTTTGAATGCTACGGGAACAGTGCCCGAGGAAAGTGATAAGTTTATAATATTTAGCACTGATGGACCTAATAATACAAATAGTTCCTTGATCAGTTTCCCAGGAAGAGGGTCAAGTAAACATGTTGTTTGTTTTATTCCATTTACACGTTGTAACAATTCCTCTAATGTTATTTCATCAAAACGAGAGAAACTATTTTGTAGGGCAATATTCGCCGTATATACAATCGTATCAGTGTTAATAGAACCCAGTTGTAGCTGGGACGCATTGTCTTTAATCTCCTTTCTAATGACTTCAATTTTCTTACTAAAGAATTGCATAAAGTCATCAGCTGAGTGGGTGGAGCTAATGGAAGGGGTCCCTTGTTGGGTTAGCGATGCTACCGTACTAAACAAAAATTTGGGATCGTTTTTATTACGGTGGATGAGATTTGAGTAATATTTAGCTTTAGTTAAGGTAAGCATGCGTTTATAAGTTATTAAACCATCACTCCATGCTTGATGGTGCACCTCAAGTTTAGTCGTGCGCCATTTGCGTTCTAGCTTTCTACATAATAATTTCTGAGCTCTAGTTTCTTCTGTAAACCACGGGGTACGCTTTTTTGGAACCTTTTTCAACTTTAGCGGTGCTTTGTTATCAATGGTTTCGCGCAGGGCGTCGTTAAAGTTGTTAGTGAGGTTATCAATAGAGCCCACATACTTTGGGAATGGTGCCATTACCGAGGGCAGTAGGCCAGCAAGAGTTGTCATTGTGGCCGTATTAATGTTGCGGCTGCTATAGCAGTTATTATTACTATTAGTTTGATGAACATGCGTCTGAACCTCGTATTTTATAAGGTAATGATCGGACAATACTTTAGTACACGGGAGTATCATAACTTTGGAAACGGTGATACCCCTGACAAGCACTAGGTCTATCGTATTACCGTTGCGATGCTTGGGTTCATTTATTATTTGTGTAAGACCACAGCTATCAATTATAGTCTAGAGCGCTACGCACGGTGGGTCCGATGGGGTATTCATATGGATATTAAAGTCCTCCATTATGATTATGTTATCGGCGTGCGTCACTAGATCAGCAACGAACTCTGAGAATTCATTGATAAAGTCCGAATAGGGCCCTGGGGGGCGGTAGATAACAGCCAGGTGTAGAGGCAGCGGTGTGACAGACCTCATAGTAAGCACCTCAAACGATATATACTTTCCTCCTCTCTAAGGTTCTCATAATCATTATTGTCACAGACGTCCCACTGGATCATTATTGTCACCGATGTCCCACTGGGTGTGAGTTTTCCTTGCCCTTATGTGGGCCTACCGAGGATGTCGTGGTGGTTTGTGCAGCCCTTTGAGACACTAGTGATTTAGGGCTATATAAGTAAACATTGATTGATTGATTGATTGATATTTATTATTTATGTTAGGACTAAGGTTAAAGTTTTCGTTGTATATTAATGCGACCCCCCACCCCTTTTAAGGAGACGGGCAATGTGCGCGTGTGTAAAGTTATATATATATATATATATATATATATATATATATATATATATATATATATATATATATATATATATATACAGTATATATATGTATATAAATTTACATATATTTGTTTTATTCATACATATATTAATACATATATATTTTTTCATTTACACAAGTAATTATTAAATATTCTGAATATATTCATCAAAAACTTAATATATATACATATATATATACATGGATGTGTGTATATGTATATATTTGAATATGTATATTTATAACATTTGTTTATCTATACATATAGTATATATATATTTATTTTATTTATACATATATACATCTAATAACATGATTTTATTGTTCCATTCCGAACCATCACGTCAGAGTTTTTTGTAAGTTTATTTATTGATGGCAGCCCGCCATGGATAAATTTGGATCGCCACAAACAGGTTAGACACTCCCTTGTTGCTACAACTCCCTACAGTAGATGGCATCATAGCTTTTTCTTAGCACACCTTGTACACACCTGGTCTGCCAGAAATAGGAAGACGCAGCAGGTGGGGTCAGTGTTGTGTTGCCAACCTAGCAAATTTGTAGCTTTATTTAGCTATTTATTTATTTATACTTCTTTTTTATATATATATATATATATATATATATATATATAAGTATAAATATAAGTATAAATTATATATATATTATTATATATTATTTATTTAATAATATAAATTTATATAATAATATATTATATATATATTATTATATAAATTCTATATGTATATAAATTATATATATACATATAAATTATATATATATATGTATATATATATATATATAAATATATATATTTATATGTATATATATATGTATATACATATATATATATACATTTATATATATACATATATATATGTATATATATATATTTACATGTATATATATACATGTGTGTATATATATATTTGTAAGTCATTTTACTTTACTGCAACCTGTTTTGAATAAGTTTCATTATGAATATTACACAAAATATTACATTGCAAATATCGATTCGAATCGCGTTGAATCAAAAACAAATTCTGAATCGGATTTTCACCCCAGGAATTGGAATCCGATCTAATTGTTAGGTGTCCAAAGATTCACACCCCTCTGTGCATGTTTTTCAAAGTGCGGCTCCAGAGTAATTTTCGGCTCGGAGGTCTTTTTTTTTAATCGGCCTTCGACAGATTGTAAAAATAAAATGAATTCATTATTACCAAGCTATGTTATTAGTAGACCTTTCAAACGATAATTAAAAAAAATAAAATCAGAATAATCACACTTTTGAATTTGGATTAATCATGATTACCACATGTATTAGTTAGTATTAGTTGCTTGTATATTTAACTTAATTTGAAAAATTCAATTAATTAAAAAAAAGGTTTCAGTACCAGGCCGTTTCACTGTTATTGTTATACTTTGACTATATTGTTGTACTGGTGTTGTTAGAATAGATTATAAGGTAAAGGAGTAAAATATATTGCATGATTAATCGGCAAGACTAATGCAAGATTCTCATCATAAATTGCACATGTTAACCTGTTATTTTTGACAACCCTATTTATTAGATATTAAACCAATTTCTTTTGTCACCTGTAACACAGAGCTAATGTGGTTGTTTTGTCCAAATTATAGCTTAACATTTAATGACCTACAATGGTTGCCTTTTAACATCGTTAATGGACAAAACGTATCAGAGTGAGTCCGATACATTTGCATAAAATTGCATCCTTTAATTTTACTGAATGCGGGACTCGCTGGGAACACTTTGAACACTCCTGTTTTTGTCTTTCCAAGTATCAGCTCGTTTTTCGATTTTTGGTTATTAATAAAGTTAATACGTTTTTTATTTTATTTTTATTTTTTTTGCTCCGACCCATCATCCCCGAGAACCATCAGCGCTAGAACGAACGAGAGGTTACTCTCAAGAAACAGCTTTACCATGACCTTTTGTTGAAGAGACAATTCTTGGTAATCCAGGTAATTGTGGTGATTAAAGTAGGTAAGGTAAATTGGTTTGACATGCCTTTCAAGACTTGAAAGGGCCGAATGAACGTGTTTTTGTTCATGAACACCGCTGTCACTGTGCAGTGCGGCTGCTCCTGCTGTGACCCCGGGACACGGAAGGCCATGTGCAGGTAAACATCCTTCTAATTGTGTGAAAAGGTGTGCAGACAGCGCAACACTCACAGGAGCAAAAAACCCTCATGGGCCTTAAACGTGGACAGGTGAAACTCCTGATCAGGGTCGGCCACAAAATTCAGAAGAAAAAACATGTTTTTCTATATATTAGACGAAAAGCCGCAGAAATATACGTTGTGAAATTAGTTTTTTACACGGAAATTTTTTATATGTTTTTATTCACATACCTGAATTGTTTCCAAACGGGGTTTGTAACACGGCAGTAAAATGGATGTTTAAACAAGACAGAAGTCAGTGTCGTGGACCCACTGGCTGCGCAAGCTAGCTCTCCAATCAGCTAAACAGACTCAATAACTCTATGGTGATATTTTGGGGAATTTACGTAACTGAAAGAATACAAAAAGAATGCCATTATAAGTTAATAATACCGACACAGACACTTGTAAACGTGTTAGCATACGAGCTAATGCTAAAGACGCTGGCTTGATTACATTTCGATAGCATGTACAGATATGCATGAAAACACTCCTACAGACATCACACATGGGACGGTTTAGTGAGTAAAAATTGTTTAAGTTATATTGTAAAACTTACAAAAGTTGCTAGGAGTATTTAAAGGGGAACATTATCACAATTTCAAAAGGGTTAAAAACAATAAAAATCAGTTCCAACTACCGGTCCCCGAATATCCCTAAATAAAGCTTTAAAGTGCCTTATTTTCGCTATCTTCGAAACCACTATCCATTTCCCTGTGACGTCATACAGGGCTGCCAATACAAACAACATGGCGGTTACCACAGCAAGATATAGCGACATTAGCTCGGATTCAGACTCGGATTTCAGCGGCTTAAGCGATTCAACAGATTACGCATGTATTGAAACAGATGGTCGGAGTATGGAGGCAGATAGCGAAAACGAAATTGAAGAAGAAATTGAAGCTATTGAGCGAATAGCTATTGACCCTATTCGGCCATAGCGTGGGTGTACCTAATGAAGTGGCCCATAGCATGGCTGCCTTATTAGCATCGCCGGTAAAATGTGCAGACCAAACGATCAGGACTTTCGCATCTTGTGACGCTGGAGCACATGGCCGGCTCTACGCAGGGGCAAGAGGGGGCTCTGCCCCCTTAAATAAATGTATTGCCCCCTCAAATCAAAATTTGAGAAAGCAAATTTGAATAAAGTCACAAAATTACTACATTACAAGTTGACAAAATTATCTGCACCAGCGGAAAAATCCGCCGAAAAAGGGACCCACACGATATAGTAGTGTCGGCTTCCCTCTCATCCCTCCCTCCGCTGTGCGTGTATTCACCATTCCACAGGCTGCGCAGCAGACACACACCCCTCAGCACTCAGTAAACATCCAATCACTGTTGCAGTATGAAAGTAAAAGAAAAGGAAAAGTTGTCTACATTTATCATATACTTGTTAGGATGGGTGTATTTGTGTAGTCTTATCTGTCATAAACACGTTTATGCTCGCGGACTTTCGGTGCTACTGAGTTCCTTTTTTTATTTTTTTATTTTTTATTTTTTTACAATTTGACGAGAGCAGTGACAGCGGAGGCTCTGAGCAGCAGTGGTTTGGAAGGCAGAGAGCCTCCACTGTCTCTGTAACAAGCTACAAGTCATTTATGATGCTGTTAATGACGGTAAAAATGAAACATAAGGTATATATCCTGCTTAGCAGTCCTCCTCTGCTGTCCTCTGTTCAGAGCGGAGTCCCTAGCAACGGCCCGTTTTACTTAACAACGGTCTGGCAATCGACTGCTGGAATTCTTTTTCTGTTGTTTTTTTTGTAATTCTACATAGTCAACCTTTAATGTTTCAATCTACATTTTTTAATAAACAAATTATAAGTTTCATTTGATATGACCAAGACACCTAAAAACAAAAACACTGCCGTTTTGATCAATTTACAAGCAAGTGGGCAACACACATACATTGCAGTGAATGAATTTTGTGCCCAGACGAGTGCCCATGTTTTGTTTTATAAATTGGTTTGAGATTCTTTTTTATCATTATTCATCAGACTACCTTTCAGTTTTGTAAATATTGACTGTAGTGTGTGAAGTCCTACTTTGGGTCAAAATTTATTTGAGGGTTAGGCCATCCAGTTAGGATAAATGTTATGTTGTTGGTTGATAAAATCTGGATGAAGGATGTTTTATTTTATTTTATTCATTTATTTTTATTTTTATTTTTCAGTTACCCTCCTGAGGGATTGCCACCTTATTGTGGTCAGGGGGTTTGCGTGCCTCAGTGACCGTAAGAGCTATACCAGCTGGAGCTTAGTCTTCAGGTGGGACACCCAAGTTGGACAGGTCTGAAGGTAGAGGCCTGACAAAGTGCAATCCACTACTCCAGGTTGGGGTTGGATACATAGCTATAGACCCATTTCAATGAAGAAAGCATCGTTACTATAAGCACAAAAAAAATGTGCTGGAGCATGATGTGTACACATGATGCCCCCTTCACATTTCTGACTGCCCCCTCACATAAGCATGCCTAGAACCGCCCCTGCTGGAGCAACTTAAATCCGTCGATTGGTAAGTGTTTGTTTCGCATTAAATGTGGGTATCTAGTTTCAAATGTACATATAGCTAGCGTAAATAGCATGTTAGCATCGATTAGCGTAGCATGTTAGCATCGATTAGCCGGCAGTCATGCCGTGACCAAATATGTCTGAGTAGCACATAAGTCAACAACATCAACAAAACTCAGCTTTGTGATTTCGTTGACTTGATCGTTGCAAATGCATCTGCAGGTTATCCACACATCTCTGTGCCATGTCTGTCTTAGCATTGCCGGTCAAATGTGAAGACACTTTGGTACATTCAATGGGGGTCTGGCGGCAGATTTCTTGCCAGTGGTACAACTTGAATCCCTCCCTGTTAGTGTTGTTACACCCTCCGACATCACACCGACGAGGCATGATGTCTCCAAGGTTCAAAAAAATAGTGGAAAAAACGGAAAATAACAGAGCTGAGACCCGGTGTTTGTAATGTGAAAATTAATATGGCGGGTGTGTTACCTCGGTGACGTCACGTTCTGACGTCATCGCTAAAAGACCGATAAACAGAAAGTTTAATTTGCCAAAATTCACCCATTTAGAGTTCGGAAATCGGTTACAAAAATACATGGTCTTTTTTCTGCAACATCAAGGTATATATTGACGCTTGCATAGGTTTGGTGATAATGTTCCCCTTTAAGGATAAATCCGTATAAGTAGAAACGCTGTGGACGGCTAGAAGATAGAACGGCACCTGTACATCTCGTTGAAACCTCGGTCTAAACCAGTGGTTCTTAACCTGGGTTCGATCGAACCCTAGGGGTTCGGTGAGTCGGCCTTAGGGGTCCGACAGACCCTCTGCCACGGAGGTTAAGACACACCTGACTCATCGTGTAAATTCAAACTTCTCCTTATCGGCGTATTATGGATAGCTCCAAACAATGTTTCCTCTAATATTCCATCTGATTTGCAGGTGTGTAATTTGATGTGAGTCATGCACTATGTTGGTTTTGTTCTTTGAACAAGGTGATATTCATGCACACTTCATTTTGTGCACCAGTAAAAAAAACATATAACTTTGTCTTGAATTTGAAAAAAACAACAACATTTTATATATATATATATATATATATATATATATAAATATATATATATATATATTTATATATATATATATATACAGAGTACACTGATGGTTGTGATATAAACAACTTTAACACTTACTAATATGCGGCACGCTGTGAAGCCACACCAAACAAGATTGACAAACACATTTCAGGAGAACATCCCCACAGTAACACAACATAAACGCAACACAACAAATACCCAGAAGCCTTTGTATCCGTGACTGATCCTGATAATATTTTACACCCCCGCACCCACAACCCCGCCCACCTTACCGACGCAGGGGGAGGGCGGAGTTTGCTGCTAGCGGGGTGTATAAAATAGTCAGTTGTGTCATGGATACAAAGGATTCTGGGTAAAATTGTTTATATCACAACCATTAGTGTACCCTGTGTCACCCAGTATGCCTTTCAGTCGTGTGCGTGTTGATGTGGAAGCCACACACAACATGATGCTGGACTGACAAGCAGATCGTACATGTTGTAGAAGGCGACAAAGCCGATGGCTTCATAGCACGCCCTAATACTTATAATCTCTGTGACTGCCGGCAGTCATTATAGAGAATAATAGCGTCTCCTATTGTCTTCTTTGCTTTATGACATGGGTCTTAAATGGCTCTGTGAATGGTAAAGGATACCCCAGAACCATGTATATCAAATATTTCTGGATGGTTCAACCGCCACCCGCCCGAATCTAATTAAAATCTATTTTTTCGTCATGTCACCCGCCAGACCTGCGGTTTATGAGACCGCAAACCGCGCATCTCTAATAGGTACAATTCAACTGTGAGGGACAGAATGTGAAAAAAAAATCCAGGAAAGCACATTGTAGGAATTTTAAAGAATTTATTTGTGGGGGAAAATAAGTATTTGGTCAACCATTCAAAGCTCTCACTAATGGAAGGAGGTTTTGGCTCAAAATAGGACAATTGATCCTTAACACGGATCAATCGTCCAGTCCCATTAGCAGAAAAACAGCCCCAAAGCATGATGTTTCCACCCCCATGCTTCACAGTAGGTGTGGTGTTCTTGGGATGCAACTCAGTATTCTTCTTCCTCCAAACACGACGAGTTGAGTTTAAACCAAAAAGTTCTATTTTGGTTTCTTTTGACCACAGGATATTCTCCCAATCCTCTGCTGTATCATCCATGTATCCATTTTGGTATAAACTCAACTCAGCTACAATTGGGTGGAAGTAGGGTGCACCCTGGACAAGTCGCCACCTCATCGCAGAGCCGCCTTACTGGGTTTATTTAGTGTTTTTATTTCATAATTATATGTAAATGTATTTTTGGGTCAGTTATTAATGAGTCCCTTCCTATGCACTATTTTTTCTAATCAACCTGACCTACTGGACTCACTGGTGACGGTGGCAGAGAAGAGGACTGTGGACAAACTAGTGAGCATCCTGGATGATGCCAGTCACCCTCTGCATAGCGTTATCAGTAGCAAGAGGAGCCTGTTCACTGCTAGACTGCTTCATCCCAAGTGCAGGACTAATAGACTCAAAAACTCCTTTGTCCCACACGCCATTAGACTGTACAACTCCTCTCTGGGACGGGGGACGGGGGGTATTAGGATGACAGGGGATGCAAAACATTAACAGTGCAATACGTTTTCATAACATGGTCACTACTGCCTACTTTGTCTTGTTATATTCTTATTTTACTGTTATATTGTTATTCCCATTGTTTTTATTCTTTTTGTAATATTTCTCTATTTTGTTTCCTTTTAAACCCCCATTATTTACTTTTTACTTTTTTTTAAATTGATCTCAACTCTGTACACTGCTGCTGGAATTTTAATTTTCCTGAAGGAACTCTCCTGAAGGAATCAATAAAGTACTATCTATCCATCTACTATCTAAGCCTGAGGTTTGTGCTAAATAAAAATTAATGTTTGTGATCAACATATGTTTTATTTATATTTATATTTATATTTTTAACATATATCAACTGTTAGTAAGTTAGATATAATTATTGAGTATGAGTAAAATCAGGAGTGTACGAATTCACTGTAAATAATGGGTTCCATGTCCCCAGTTGGACCCCGAATTCCAAAAAGAACACACGGAAAGGAAAATGTCAATAAATAGTGTGCACTTTGGGGGATATCAATGCTATTCTTAAGCCTAAAGCCCGAAAAAGAAGTACATTTTAGGCTGAAATGTATACCATTTTATCCATTTTCTACCGCTTATTCCCTTATGGGGTCGCGGGGGGCACTGGCGCCTATCTCAGCTACAATCGGGCGAAAGGTAGGGTACACCCTGGACAAGTCGCCACCTCATCGCAGGGCCAACACAGATAGACAGACATTTACACACTAGGGCCAATTTAGTGTTGTCAATTAACCTATCCCCAGGTGCATGTCTTTGGAAGTGGGAGGAAGCCGCATTACCTGGAGCGAACCCATGCATTTACGGGGAGAACATGCAAACTCCACACAGAAAGATCCCGAGCCTGGAATTGAACCAAGGACTGCAGGACCTTCCTATTGTGAGGCAGACGCACTAACCCCTCTGCCACCGTGAAGCCCGCACTAACCCCTCTGCCATCGTGAAATGTATACAAATTAAATATATTTATGTAATCGTTGCCAGGGGCGTCACTAGGCCTATTTTAGGGGGGCTCAAGCCCCCCTAAAATATGCTTAAGCCCCCCTAAATAATTTGGCATTATATTTTATTTTATTTATATTTATTTTCTTTTTTGTTACAAATACATCCCGAAATATTCATTTTAAAGTGGCCCAAATAAGAGTTTAAAATAAATAATCATATCTATATATAATCAACCTGTCATTATTCACTCAGTTTCCCCTCAATTCATAGCGTAAGAAGTGCTACTACCTACTGGCGCTGACGAGACGAGACGCGCGGCCGCCATCTTGGAGTGGTGATCCATTCCACTCAGTGCAATTCTTTTGGCAGGAGCAATGAACTGTCAGCGCATTTTATCTCACTGAAAAGCACTGAATTTCACACGCTTTTTTGTCATACATGTAACTATGATAAAGGACACATGTTTTGGCGTGTTCATAGTTTGCTTAATAGTAATAGAATATTCTCATATGCTATAAGTGACCAGACGTCAAAGATCAAAACTGGGAATAATAATCCCACAGAAGGGGGAAAAAACTGTCAGCTATTTTTAAGTTGAAGAAACAATATGATTAGGTTATATATACATGTGTATATCCTATGTAAACAATGTATGAATATACTAGATATCTATATATCTTACGGACCAATAGAATGTATCTCTGTTGCTGCAACAGCAGAGAGTTTATTCTGTCTTGACACTTTGTATTGATATTTTCTATTACATTCTTCCCTTAAACGATCAAATTTACAGTGATTTTTTATATCCATCCATCATGTATTTTTCATATATGTTGCTTTGGATAAAAGTGTCTGCCAAATACTTAAACATATATAAACACCTGAAAGTCTTTATAATCTGCTAAAACCACCAACCTGTTTCACTGGATTCAGAATAAAACCAAAGTCTGTCTTACCCAACACAGTTAGTATTTGAATATTGTTACTTGAAGACTTATTCCTGGTTACTGTTATACTGTTAAGAGAGTATTGTCTTATATTTTGCCTAAAATGAGAATGCATCATAATCAGTGGTGGCTATTGAATTTTGTTTTACGTGGGGCTGAAAGTTTGTAAACCAAATACCTGTAGGGACATTATTCTCCCCTAGAAGATTTCTTTGTGATTTTCACATCCAAATATTGAAGATCTTTGCTCCTTCTCAACTCTGCGGTCAAGCTGCACAAAACCTCGTGTCTGCAATTGTAAGTAATTTAGTTTTTAAGTTTTGTGTTTCTTGTAGAATCTATATAAAATAGAATACTATTGTTTAAATAATGAAAAAAACATAATTAAAAATATATTTGTTTTATTGCATTGATTTGTTACATTAATAGCTGTTGTATTATTATTATAGGGTGTCTTATTAAACATTTCATAGGATTTTCAGAGGGCGGAAAATCCAAGACATTTAACATAAAATGTAAAATGAATAAATACATAAAGAGTAAAAGAAAAAAATGGTTAAAAGCCATCGTCCTGTGCATTTTTTTTTTACCGTCCCCGGGACGACGGGACATAATTAATGTCAAACCCTGGAAGTTACAATTTATTGTTTACATTATTTGTTTCAGCATTGCACTTTGAAGATGGTCCCTCAGCTCTTAGACAGCTTTGGCTCTTTTTCAGATCAGCAGACGGACTCCAAGTCTTTCTTACAGTATACATAAACGTTTCTCACTTCTGTTCAGACTTCCATATATATTTGATTTCCTTAACCGACTGTAATGATAATAATAATAATAATAACAAAGAATAATTTCCAAGTCTTTGTTAGCCGTTTGTGAAGTTTTGTACCCGTGCGCTACGTTTGCTCACATCCTGTTCATCTCCTGGGGGCTAAGCCCCCCTGTCCTTAAAAGCTAGTGACGCCCCTGAATTCGTTTCATCTCCCTGTCGGTTTATGAATCGAGCGCTGAATCTGCCTCGTCTGAGTGGGCGTTACCTCTGAAAGCATTGCTTTCGGATTGGACAGGAACATGTGACGCCATAGCCCAAACACGGAAGTTGTCTGCCGGGAACATTCGAAGCCGCTCAAACATGGCTGAAAGTCGTTTGTCAAACTTTAGTAAACGAAAACACATTTTTGTCCAAAATGACGCAGAAATAATTCCCAGCGGCTTCTCGGAGACAAAAGATGCGCCAAAGAAGACTAAAATATCCAGGTAGGTGTAAACTTTACCACGACGTTTTCTCAAACTCTTGTACACAAGGATAATATCACATGCAGTATCGAGACATGATTGCGATTGACTGAACAAACTGCTGAACTGGTGATGGCTTGATGAAGCGTCATGTATCGTTTCGACACATTGCACAACTGTATTGATACTGTGTCACTAAATCCGGACATCTGCTGGACATTAAAAAATCCCTACAGGCAACCTATGGACCGACTCAACTGACACTGATTTTATGACCTAGTATATACAATAATACAAGGTCACCAACCTTTTTGAAACCAAGAGCTACTTCTTGGGTACTGATAAATGCGAAGGGCTACCAGTTTGACACACACTTAAATAAATTGCCAGAAATAGCCAATTTGCTCAATTTACCTTTAATAAATAAATGTGCATATATATATATATATATATATACATATATATATATATATATATATATATATATATATATATATATATATATATATGTATATATGTATATATATATATATATATATATATATATATATATATATATATATAAATGAGTATTTCTGTCTGTCATTCCGTCGTACATTTTTTTTCCTTTTACGGAAAGTTTTTTGTAGGGAATAAATGATGAAAAAAAACACTTAATTGAACGGTTTAAAAGAGGAGAAAACACGAAAAAAATGAAAATTAAATTTTGAAACATAGTTTATCTTCAATTTAGACTCTTCAAAATTCAAAATTCAACCGAAAAAAAGGAAGAGAAAAAGTAGCTAATTCGGATCTTTTTGAAAAAAAAAAAAAAAAAAATATGGAACATCATTAGTAATTTTTCTAGATTAAGATTAATTTTAGAATTTTGATGACATGTTTTAGATAGGGTAAAATCCAATCTACATTTTGTTAGAATATATAACAAATTGGACCAAGCTATATTTCTAACAAAGACAAATCATTATTTCTTCTAAATTTTTCAGAACAAACATTTTAAAAGAAATTTAAGACTTAAAAATAAGATTTAAATTTGATTCCAAAGATTTTTGTAGATTTGCCAGAGTATTTTTATTTTATTTTAATCATAATAAGTTTGAAGAAATATTTCACAAATTTTCTTCATCGAAAAAACAGAAGCTAAAATAAAGAATTAAATTAAAGTATTTTTATTTTATTTTAATCATAATAAGTTTGAAGAAATATTTCACAAATATTCTTCATCGAAAAAACAGAAGCTAAAATGAAGAATTAAATTAAAATGTATTTATTATTCTTTACAATAAAAAATATCCATCCATTTTCTACCGCTTATTCCCTTTCGGGGTCGCGGGGGGCGCTGGCGCCTATCTCAGCTACAATCGGGCGGAAGGCGGGGTACACCCTGGACAAGTCGCCACCTCATCGCAGGGCCAACACAGATAGACAGACAACATTCACACTCACATTCACACACTAGGGCCAATTTAGTGTTGCCAATCAACCTATCCCCAGGTGCATGTCTTTGGAAGTGGGAGGAAGCCGGAGTACCCGGAGGGAACCCACGCATTCACGGGGAGAACATGCAAACTCCATGTACTTGAACATTGATTTAAATTGTCAGGAAAGAAGAGGAAGGAATTTAAACGGTAAACATGTTTATGTGTTTAAAAATCCTAAAATCATTTTTAAGGGTGTATTTTTTCTCTAAAATTGTCTTTCTGAAAGTTATAAGAAGCAAAGTAAAAAAACAAAACATGAATTTATTCAAACAACTACTTTGAACATTGATTTAAATTGTCAGGAAAGAAGAGGAAGGAATTTAAACGGTAAACATGTTTATGTGTTTAAAAATCCTAAAATCATTTTTAAGGGTGTATTTTTTCTCTAAAATTGTCTTTCTGAAAGTTATAAGAAGCAAAGTAAAAAAACAAAACATGAATTTATTCAAACAAGTGAAGTGAAATATTTTCTTGGAGTTTCAAATTCTATTTCAGTTTTGTCTCTCTATGAATTAAAAATGTCGAGCTAAGCGAGACCAGCTTGCTAGTAAATGAATACAATTAAAAAATAGAGGCAGATCACTGGTGAGTGCTGCTCTTTGAGCTATTTTTAGAACAGGCCAGCGGGCTACTCATCTGGTCCTTACGGGCTACCTGGTGCCCGCGGGCACCGCGTTGGTGACCCCTGCAATAATATAAACCAAGTCATTGTATTTCATTTAGGATTATTTCATCCCTTCATTTAAATAAAAAATATATTTTTATCTTTTTTAGATACAGTCAATAAATAATGTGAACATGATTGATTGATTGAAACTTTTATTAGTAGATTGCACAGTACAGTACATATTCCGTACAATTGACCACTAAATAGTAACACCCGAATAAGTTTTTCAACTTGTTTAAAGGCCTACTGAAACCCACTACTACCGACCACGCAGTCTGATAGTTTATATCAGGGGTCACCAATCTTTTTGAAATTAAGAGCTACGTCTAGGGTACTGATTAATGCAAAGGGCTACCAGTTTGATACACACTTAAATAAATTGCCAGAAATAGCCAGTTTGCTCAATTTACCTTCAAAAAATAAATCTATATATATATACAAAAATGGGTATTTCTGTCAGTCATTCCGTCGTACATTTTTTTTCCTTTTACGAAAGGTTTTTTGTAGCGAATAAATGATGAAAAAAAAACACTTAGTTGAACGGTTTAAAAGAAGAGAAAACAAGAAAAAAATTAAAATACAATTTTGAAACATAGTTTATCTTCAATTTCGACTCTTTAAAATTCAAAATTCAACCGAAAAAAATTAAGAGAAAAGCTTGCTAATTTGAATCTTTTTGAAGAAATTAAAAAAATAATTTATGGACCATCATAAGTAATTTTTCCTGACTAAGATTAATTTTAGAATTTTGATGACATGTTTTAAAAAGGTTAAAATACACTTTGAAATAGGATTTTTATGAATTTTAATCATAATAAGTTTGAAGAAATATTTCACAAATATTCTTCATCGAAAAAACAGAAGCTAAAATGAAGAATTAAATTAAAATGTATTTATTGTTCTTTACAATAAAAAAAATACTTGAACATTGATTTAAATTGTCAGGAAAGAAGAGGAAGGATTTTAAAAGGTAAAAAGGTAAATGTATTTTAAAATCCTAAAATAATTTTTAAGGTTGTATTTTTTCTCTAAAATTGTCTTTCTGAAAGTTATAAGAAGCAAATTAAAAAAATGAATGCGTGGGTTCCCTCCGGGTACTCCAGCTTCCTCCCACCTCCAAAGACATGCACATGGGGATAGGTTAATTGGCAACACTAAATTGGCCCTAGTGTGTGAATGTGAGTGTGAATGTTGTCTGTCTATCTGTGTTGGCCCTGCGATGAGGTGGCAACTTGTCCAGGGTGTACCCTGCCTTCCGCCCGATTGTAGCTGAGATAGGCGCCAGCGACCCCGAAAGGGAATAAGCGGTAAAAAATGGATGGATGGAAATGTATTTATTTAAACAAGTGAAGAACAAGTCTTTAAAATATTTTCTTGGATTTTCAAATTCTATTTGAGTTTTGTCTCTCTTATAATTAAAAATGTCGAGCAAAGCGAGACCAGCTTGCTACTAAATAAATACAATTTAAAAAATAGAGGCAGCTCACTGGTAAGTGCTGCTATTTGAGCTATTTTTAGAACAGGCCAGCGGGCGACTCATCTGGTCCTTACGGGCTACCTGGTGCCTGCGGGCACCGCGTTGGTGACCCCAGGTTTATATATCAATGATGGAATATTAACATTGCAACACATGCCAATACGGCCGGTTTAGTTTACTAAATTGCAATTTATTACCGCTTTTTAATGTTACCGATCGGATGGTTATGTGGGTGGGAAAATGCTGTAAACTTTGAGAAAACAGGATGAAACGACAAGGATTTGAACACAAATACCTTTTTTTCCGATATATGATCAAAATATTCCCACACGGCGGAAATGATCTCCGACGACGATAAATCACAAATTACCAACGACAGAAGTGCGGCGATTCTGTTGGCAGCAGCATCTCGTTGACAGATGCGCTTCCTTATAAACACAGTTTGGCGCGCAGGCGCCAGTGCGACACAGTTCGCGTATCGGTCACGTGACCGAAACAGCTCATAATCGGTCACGTGACATTCGAAAAGCGGTACGCGCACCGACTTAGGGTTTTGCTCTACGAGCTCGACGCTTGCGCCGATGCATCACTATGCTGAACAAACGATGAGGATTTTAATTTGGCAGAGTTGCATTTTAATTAGAGCTAAATCTTTAGGTTGTCATGTTGAATCTGTTTTGAAGATTGGCAGGTCGTGGATCGGCATGGTGGAACACGAAGGACCTTTCCGCTGCGGAGCGTCTGTGGGCTCTGACTCTGAGGTCTGCTATCCCGTATTTGGATGACCAGCATTGGGAACAAGTTCCTGATCTTCCACCTCCATCTGTAGCAGTATGTACTCTATCTTCTACACTTTTGTGGGGAAATAGGGTTGAACTTTCACACCACTCACTCTCCTTTCATAGACTGCTTAAAAATATTTTAAATATGTGTATCAATATTTATATATAGGTATATATGTGTATAATATGTATATATAGGTTTATAGGGCTTCACGGTGGCAGAGGGGTTAGTGCGTCTGCCTCACAATACGAAGGTCCTGCAGTCCTGGGTTCAAATCCAGGCTCGGGATCTTTCTGTGTGGAGTTTGCATGTTCTCCCCGTGAATGCGTGGGTTCCCTCCGGGTACTCCGGCTTCCTCCCACTTCCAAAGACATGCACCTGGGGATAGGTTGATTGGCAACACTAAAATTGGCCCTAGTGTGTGAATGTGAGTGTGAATGTTGTCTGTCTATCTGTGTTGGCCCTGCGATGAGGTGGCGACTTGTCCAGGGTGTACCCCGCCTTCCGCCCGATTGTAGCTGAGATAGGCGCCAGCGCCCCCCGCGACCCCGAACGGGAATAAGCGGCAGAAAATGGATGGATGGATGGATGTGTATTTATGTATATTAATAGATGATGACAATAGATGTATTACAAATATATATGTTTGTTGTTAGTTTTTATTAATGATTAATTCATGT
Organism: Nerophis ophidion; assembly: GCF_033978795.1. Taxonomy (NCBI): domain Eukaryota; kingdom Metazoa; phylum Chordata; class Actinopteri; order Syngnathiformes; family Syngnathidae; genus Nerophis; species Nerophis ophidion. The sequence continues at coordinate 23,210,108 of NC_084616.1, read as the reverse complement.
CCATCCATCCATTTTCTACCGCTTATTCCCTTCGGGGTCGCGGGGGATGCTGGAGCCTTTCTCAGCTACAATAGGGCGGAAGATGGGGTACACCCTGGACAATTCGCCACTTCAACACAGGGCCATCACAGAATAGATGATATATATTTATAAAAAAATTATATTTGTTGTTGTTTTTTTTATTAATTATTTGTTTATGTACAGTATGTATTTATATATTTTTTCTTATGTAATGCTTAGTGTGTAAACATTTGGCATGTGGCAAGAAAAAAATAATTGAATCATGTTTTCAATATTTCTTGCTAACTGGCCAGCAACCTTACAGGCACATTCCTTCTTGTGTCACGATTGCATCTCTCCAGGGCTGGACGCGTGAGTGACTGGAGGAAAAGCTCGGACTCATTTGTATAGATAGTCAACTGGCGCCACCTTTTGGCGGTCATGTGTACAACCCTGGATCCCTGGGTATAAGACTTAGCATGTATGCAATGGATAAGGCGGTGCCAAATGACCCGTGTGAGTCGGAGCTTTTCCTTCTGTCACTCACACGGAGAATAGTGACCTGGAGACATGCAGCTGCCCACCCTTTTCAGGGTTTTCTATGTAATGTTGAAGTGGTTTTGCATTCCTTCTTATATAAGCGTATGGTATTGCTAAAGCAGCCCGGACACTGAAATGTACTTTCTTTATTTACTTTGCCAAGCCATGCATAAAGCATCTTACTCCACCACACACAAATTGTGTTAAATGAGGCTTCAGCGAGCATGTGCAAATAATATATGCGCATGTATTTTTTGTCCGCATAAGCAACTATATCTTGTTTTCTTCAATTTGTTGTTTCACACGGATAGTCGGGTTTATCATGCGAATGCTGTGTCCATTTTTTTCAAAGTTCATCCAAATAATAGGGAATTAAACACTCTTCCATTGCCAGGCTCGTGTGCAGGAAGAAGTGAAGTATCAGGACATACACAAGCAACTCTTCCAAGGTCAGAAGAAAATAGCAGAGCAGAGCATTTGTGTGTTTGTCTAAACAGCATTGTCATACAAACCCTGTTTCCATGTGAGTTAGGAAACTGTGTTAGATGTAAATACAAACGGAATACAATGATTTGCAAATCCTTTTCAACCCATATTCAATTGAATGTACTATGAAGACAAGATATTTGATGTTCAAACTCATAACCTTTACTTTTTTTGCAAATAGTAATTAATTTTCTTAACTTAATTAACTTAACTGTGTTACATCACCTTTTCCTTTAACAACACTCAATAAATATTTGGGAATTGAGGAAACTAATTGTTGAAGCTTTGAAAGTGGAATTCTTTCCCATTTTTCTTTTTAGTAGAGCTCAGTCGTTCAACAGTCCGGGGTCTCCGCTGTCGTATTTTACGCTTCATAATGCTCCACATATTTTCGATGGGAGACAGGTCTGGACTGCAGGTGGGCCAGGAAAGTACCCGCACTCTTTTTTTACGAAGCCACGCTGTTGTAACACGTGCTGTATGTGGCTTGACATTGTCTTGCTGAAATAAGCAGGTGCGTCCATGAAAAAAACGGCGCTTAGATGGCAGCATATGTTGAAACCAAAACCTGTATGTACCTTTCAACATTAATGGTGCCTTCACAGATGTGTAAGTTACCCATGCCTTGGGCACTAATGCACCCCCATACCATCACAGATGCTGGCTTTTGAACTTTGCATCGATAACAGTCTGAATAGTTCCCTTCCCCTTTAGTCGGGATGACACAATGTCGAATATTTCCAAAAACAATTTGAAATGTGGACTCGTCAGACCACAGAACACTTTTCCATTTTGCATGAGTCCATCTTAGATGATCTCGGGCCCAGAGAAGACGGCGGTGTTTCTGGATGTTGTTGATAAATGGCTTTCACTTTTAATAGTAGAGCTTTAACTTGCACGTACAGATGTAGCGACAAATTGTATTTAGTGACAGTGGTTTTCTGAAGTGTTCCTGAGCCCATGTGGTGATATCCTTTAGAGATTGATGTCGGTTTTCGATACAAAGGTCACGGTCATTCAATGTTGGTTTCCGGCCATTCTCTGAACCTTTTGATGATATTATGGACCGTAGATGTCGAAATCCCTAAATTTATTGCAATTGCACTTTGAGAAACGTTGTTCTTAAACTGTTTGACTATTTGCTCACACAGTTGTGGACAAAGGGGTGTACCTCGCCCCATCCTTTCTTGTGAAAGACTGAGCATTTTTTGGGAAGCTGTTTCTTATACCCAATCATGGCACCCACCTGTTCCCAATTAGCCTGCACACCTGTGGGATGTTCCAAATAAGTGTTTGATGAGCATTCTTCAACTTTATCAGTATTGATTGCCACCTTTCCCAACTTCTTTGTCACGTGTTGCTGGCCTCTAATTCTAAAGTTAATGATTATTTGAAAAAAAAAAAAAGTATCAGTTTGAACATCTATAATGTTGTGTCTGTAGCATATTCAACTGAATATGGGTTGAAAATGATTTGCAAATCATTGTATTCTGTTTATATTTACATCTAACACAATTTCCCAACTGATATGGAAACAGGGTTTGTTTGTATATATATATATACATATATATATATATATATATATATATATATATATGTATATATATATATATAATATACATTTTCTACTGCTTTTCCCTTTCGGGGTCGCTCGAGACTATCTCATATCTTCCATTTTAATTTGTAAATATTTTAGTTAAAAAAAAAAAATCAAAATAGGTCGTCAGTTTTTTTTTTACTCCCCGAATGCGAGTTTACTTCCTGTTAAAGACACCTTTGTCTGTGTCGACTCGACTATATTCATTGTGAATATCTTAGTAGTTTAGACAGTAATGTGTTTGTAAATCAGGGTATGACCTTTCTTAATGGGGAATGACGTTAATGGCTCTTGTGTTCATGTTAGCATTCAAGATAGATAGCTAGCTAATGCTCGTCGGTCTAAAGCAGTGGTTCTTAACCAGGGTTCGATTGAACCCTAGGGGTTCGGTGAGTCAATCTCAGGGGTTCGGCGGAGGTTATAACACACCCGACTCTTCGTGTAAAAACAAACTTCTCCCTGTTGGCATATTACAGATACGTCAACAGCTGACTGATTTGCAGGTGTGTAATTCTTTGTGAGTTTATGTACTGCCTTAGTTTTGTTGTTTGAACAAGGTGATGTTCATGCATGGTTCATTTTGTTCACCAGTAAAAAAAATATGGTTACACTTTAGTATGGGGAACACATTCATCATTAATTAGTTGCTTATTAACATTCAAATTAGTAACATATTGGCTCTTAACTAGTCATTAAGTACTAATTAATGCCTTATTCGGCATGGCCTTATTATAACCCTAACCCTAACCAAATAACTCTTAATTAAGTCTCTATTACTTAGAATATGTTCCCCTGGTGTCCAAATAACTCTAAATTAAGTCTTTGTTACTTAGAATATGTTCCCCAATACTGAAGTGTTACAAAAAACATACAACTTTGTCTTGAATTTGAAAAAAAAAACGACATTTTATTTTTCACTAAAGAAGGGTTCGGTGAATGTGCATATGAAACTTGTGGGGTTCGGTACCGCCAACAAGGTTAAGAACCACTGGTCTAAAGGGTTTTTAAAGTGTGGTTATGAATCACGTTTTTTCGATCCTTTTAAATTAATACGATAATACTAACCATCAAATGTTTTTACCGCGGTTTTCATTATTACAGACGCCACATCTCACTTATTAGCGATGTGATACATATTGATATCAACAGATATTAAAAAAAATATGATATGATTTTTTTCCTATATTGCCCAGCTTTAATTTTCATCCAGATTGCTTTTTAGATAGATAGATAGATGGACAGATAAATAGATAGATGGATAGATGGATAGTACTTTAATATTCCTTTAGTAGAGTTCTCCTCAGGAAAATTAAAATTCCAGCAGCAGAGTACAGAATTCAGATCGAATTTAAAAAGTAAAAATAAGTAAATAATGGGGGTATAAATGGAAACAAAATAGAAAAATATTACAATAAGAATAAAAAGCAACAATGAGACTAAATATATAACAGTAAAATAAGAATATAACTAGAGAAACTAGGCTGCAGTGACCATGTTATGAAAAAGTACTGCACTGTTATTGTTTTGCATCCTTTGTCATCCTCGTACCCCCGCCCCCAGAGAGGAGTTGTACAGTCTGATGGTGTGGGACAAAGGAGTGTTTTTAGTCTATTAGTCCTGCACTTGGGATGAAGCAGTTTAGCTTTGAACAGGCTCCTCTCGCTACTGATAACGATATGCAGAGTGTGAATAGCGTTATCCAGGATGCTCACTAGTTTTTCCACAGTCCTCTTCTCTGCCACTGTCAACAGTGAGTCCAGTTTAATTCCGATCGTAGAGCCAGCCCGCCTGATCAGTTTCTCCAGTCTGGAGCTTTTACCAAGCATACTTGCTTTGTTGGGGTTGAAAAGTTACATTACTTAGAGGGAGTTTTGCTGAGTCCACTCTCAGTACTGTTTGAGTGATTATTTACTTGAGCTCATAGTTTAGTCTGCAACCGGACTTGACGTCACATGCATCAAAGGTGTCGAAATATGGCACCGTTGGATTTGACGTAAATCGATACCCGGTAGTACAGACGGAATTTAGTCGGTGCCTATAACAGTACTGCATTTGGTACCCAAAACTAATGTGGAGTATTGAAGCAACATAAAAATAAGTGTTGACTACATTTTAATAGAAGTGTAGATCGAACATGACACAATGTGGTACTGCATACCTCAGCAGACAAATTAGTTGACCATGTAACACTTTTTGAAATTGTTCCATTATCATTTATTTACTAAATGATTTATGGTGATATCTGTTGTTAATGCAAGAGGCTACAATATATATATAGATTGAAGGCCATGTTGTCCGTCCCCAGTCTCCAATGGACCATGACAGAAATACAAATATTATAATTATCTAGGGCTGGGCGATTATATGATCATGATTAATTTTAGTTTGATCACGGTGATCAGCTGATAGCATATTTCCTCAATCAAACATGGCGGAAAAATCTGTTAGAAGTTGCCGCAGTAGTAAACAGTAGGGAAACAACAGTGCTCGCTATAATCCTTCACGGAACAATCCACCTTTATTGACCATGATCCAGTGTGTATGAATGTGTGTGTGACCATCTCGTTCCACAATTACGTCACAACATAATAAATTTTCAATCGCGTTGTCTCTCTTCCCATTACACAGCTGGAAGTGCAGCCTAGAAGATCAAAATCAAAAAATATGACTAAAACTAGCATGTAATTTGATACACAACATTTAAAAGGAGCAGCAGCTTTAGTAATCACCAGTAATCCTGCCCTGAATGCGGACTTGCAGGCACTCAGAACGTCTGTAACTGTATTCAACACACCCACTAATTTAATCAGAAAAGGCATTTTTATATCTAAATATTTTTAGATATTTCAGACTTTTTGATTCGTTTGCAAAAATTGCACTCCTCTGATGTAAGACACACTAAAAAAACTCTGCAAACAGACTGTGTTGTACATTATTTTACAGTACCTTGAATTCAAACTGCACTTTAATGTACTTTTACTAAATACAAGATATAGAATTTGAATTTTAAAAACTCCACAATGTGGGTGACTGCTTGTTGTTTACCAAAGCACCGGTGAGAAGCATAGATGTGAACAAGTCAATAAAGAATACAAATATTAGTTAACCATTTCAAGTGTTGTTTAGTAAATGTTAACTTGTAGTATTTACTACACCAATTATTTGTGATGACAAAGCAAAAAAAACCCATAATAACTGTGAGAGGAAAACAAGTTGTTCTCTTTAGCCCCACAAAATGTACCAAAAAAGAAGCAAACCTGTGGCTCTAAAACCAGGTATGGACTTAAGTGTGGGTTACCTGTCTTGTACCAGTAAACACAATTATATATATGAACAAAACAAAATAGAATAGAATAGATAGAATAGATCTTTATTGTCATTGCACAAGTACAACGAAAATAAATTTTTGGCACAGTCCCGCTAAGAGCAAACATACGTTTCAGGGGGAGACAAAACGAGACCGCCAACGGATCAGCCACTTACGGCGCTCCTTAAAAAGATGAGAAAAGGGTGACATTGGAAGAGGGGAGGGAGTAAAAAAAATATATAATTCTAAGGCTAGACCCTCAGGATGGGTCCAGACTGAGTCCAAGGAAAAAACCTCACATAGCATGGCACACATTAAACATGGTACGCACAGTATATCACACAAACTTGCAACAGAGGAAGGGGTGGGTTTGAGGAGACACCGCTGCCGCTATATAGCGCTGCTCAGCCATCCACAGCCCCAGAGGAATTAAGCGGTGGTGAAGGCGTTGATTCGAGGGTGGGGGTCGTGTGTGCATATATACCCAATTAACTTGGGAGAGATGATGAAATGTTTTTATATAGACTGAGGCCGGTCTCAAAGTTCGGCCACAGGTGTTGTTGACAAAAAGGAAGGTCAAAAGCGTCCATCTTTGAGGAGTCCTCGGGAGAGTTTCTTCAGAACAGCCTGTTCCTGATTGCCGTTTGAGGGAGTCAAATCGTAGATTAAGAAGTTGTTTATTTTCGAGAAGACAAAATAGTGACTTATCTTCTCTGTTCGTCCATGCTGGATTTCTTCAAATTCCTATTTAATTATTCCTTCTCCGCAAGCTTTTCCAAGATGAGATCCATTTTGCGATTCAACTCAGAAATCGCCCCAGTCTGTGTTCCCACAGCCCGACCCAATCCTTCCATTGTGTTGAACCGCCGTTGGGCCCCTTGAGTGGCTGCCATCGTCTTCCGAATTTGTCGATACACCAGAGCAATGCCCAGCCCAATCAGCAAGTGCCCCGCGATCACAGCTCCAAATAGGCAGATGTCTTCGACGTCCTCGATGGAAAGGGCTAAGAGGCACATAATCTTCCATTCATCCCAGGAGTCTCTCACGTACCCCGCAGCAATGGTTCCATCAAGGCAGCCAGGCTCCCCCGAACCTCTTTTCCTTGTCGAAAAGACTGTCAATTGCGTCGAGAGTCCAGCTGATCATATTCATATTTGATGTTTAGATTTGAGGACAGCGCAAAGAAAGAGGCTTTGGAAAAGTTCAGACAAAGACAAGACTCAGAGAACAAGCAGGGAAGGAGTGAGCGGAGAAAATTGGGATCGCCTCCACCAGAGGCAAGACAGAAGAGCCAGTGGTCAGCTGTTAGGATATACTACTTCAATCTAACATGGTGGAAATGTTTCAAGATGCTGCAGCAGTAAACAGTAGAGACGCAATGGTAATAGCTATATTTCCAAAGGCCATCCGCTTTAATAAAAAAAAACTAATCTTACCCAACGAGATCAGATGTTATGAAAAAAAAATGATTATGAGAATTTTTTTGCCGTATCGCCCAGCCCTACAAAAACTTAATTTGAAATGTTTTTTCTGCTGCAATGCTGCCAGGTTCAAATGACTGACGGACTCTTTTGTGACTTTAGGAAGCCTCATTGCAACGTTTACATGAACATCGCTGGTGCAACCTCAGCGCTGAGTCGCTCCCCTTCCCTGATCCACGTCCGCCTCAAAGTCCAGATCACGTGTCTGCCCGACACATCCAACCTGCATGGGACACAGCTGACTCATCACCTGGTCAGGAAGTGTGTGTGGACGCAAGCTCCGATAAAGATCAGTCATCAAAGGAGAGGGAAGAAGAAGAGGGACTAAAAGGAGGCGGAGAGGAGAAAATGGAGACTTCTGCCAAGGTCTCAGACCGTAACCCCGGGGAGAAGAAAGAAGGAGCCAGAGAGGAGCTGAAGGGGACTAAAGACGACGTAAATGTGAAGTGCAGTGAGGTGCTGAGGAGCTGCCCTATGTGTCTGCAGGTCTTCCCTGTCAGGTCAGTATGGAAAATGTTTGCTATAAAGTATTTGTCTCACGTAAGCATATGTGAAAACTACACGTCTTGTGCACCGTAGAACTGCCCTCGTTGGGCTACGTCGGTAGGCGCTGGCCTTAGCTATTTAGAATGTTAACATTTAACATTTTAGCAAGGAGTCATTGAACAAGAGATGCTCCCATGATATTACAATGTGGAGGACCTATCAGCAGAGGGGCACAAAGAAAATCGATTCAGTTACGAATCGCCATTTTTATTCACCCAGATTGTAAATCGATTTACTGTTTGCAAAAATCAATTTGAATGAACAAATATATATATATATATATAGATATATGTATAAATTGTTTTATTTTATTTATATAAATTATATACATTTTTAATTGGGGAAAAATGTGTGTGTGTGTGTGTGTATGTATGTATGTATGTATGTATGTATATATATATATATATATGTATGTATATATATATATATATATATATACAGTTTCATTTTATTTATTAGCACATTTTTTAAACTTACATATTTTTTTAATTGGAAAAATATAAATTATACTCATTTTTTGTTTTAATTGGGAAAAAAATGTATATATATATATATATATATATATATATATATATATATATATATATATATATATATATATATATATATATATATATATATATATATATATACATATATATATATATACATATATATATATACATTATATATATACATATATATATATATATATATATATATATATATATATATATATATATATATATATATGGCAGAGGGGTTAGTGCGTCTGCCTCACAATATGAAGGTCCTGAGTAGTCCTGGGTTCAGTCCCGGGCTCGGGATCTTTCTGTATGGAGTTTGCATGTCCTCTCCGTGACTGCGTGGGTTCCCTCCGGGTACTCTGGCTTCCTCCCACTTCCAAAGACATGCACCTGAGGATAGGTTGATTGGCAACACTAAAATTATCCCTAGTGTGTGAATGTTGTCTGTCTATCTGTGTTGGTTTTGCGATGAGGTGGCGACTTGTCCAGGTTGTACCTCGCCTTCCGCCCGATTGTAGCTGAGATAGGCACCAGCTACCCCCGCGACCCCTAAGGGAATAAGAGGTAGAAAATGGATGGATGTATGGATATATATATATATATATATATATATATATATATATATATATATATATATGTATATGTATATGTATACATACAAACCCCATTTCCATATGAGTTGGGAAATTGTGTTAGATGTAAATATAAACGGAATACAATGATTTGCAAATAATTTTCAACCCATATTCAGTTGTATACGCTACAAAGACAACACTTTTTTTTGCAAATAATCATTACCTTTAGAATTTGATGCCAGCAACACGTGACAAAGAAGTTGGGAAAGGTGGCAATAAATACTGATAAAGTTGAGGAATTCTCATCAAACACTTATTTGGAACATCCTACAGGCGTGCAGGCTAATTGGGAACAGGTGGGTGACATTATTGGCTATAAAAGCAGCTTTCGTGAAATGCTCAGTCATTCAGAAACAAGGAGTGGGAAACGGTCACCACTTTGTGAACAAATGCGTGAGCAAATCGTCGAACAGTTTAAGAACAACATTTCTCAACGGGCTATTGCAAGGAATTTAGGAATTTCACCATCTACGGTCCGTAATACCATCAAAAGGTTCAGAGAATCTGGAGAAATCACTGCACGTAAGCGATGATATAACAGACCTTCGTTCCCTCAGGCGGTACTGCATTAAAAAGCGACATCAGTGTGTAAAAGATATCACCACATGGGCTCAGGAACACTTCAGAAAACCACTGTCAGTAACTACAGTTTGTCGCTACATCTGTACTGTAAGTGCAAGTTAAAACCACTATGCAAAGCCAAATCCATTTATCAACGACACCCAGAAACGCCGCCGGCTTCGCTGGGCCCGAGCTTAGCTAAGATAGACTGATGCAAAGAGGAAAGTGTTCTGTGGTCTGACGAGTCCACATTTCAAATTGTTTTTTTGAAACGGTGAACGTCGTGTCCTCCGGACCAAAGAGGAAAAGAACCATCAGGTGTAATCTAGGTGTAAAGTTTAAAAGCCAGCATCTGTGATGGTATGGGGTGTATTAGTGCCCAAGGCATGGGTAACTTACACATCTGTGAAGGCACCATTAATGCTGAAAGGTACATACAGGTTTTGTGTGGCGCATTATGAAGCCTGAAATAACACAGCAGAGACCCTGGATGTGTATATATGTGCCTTCCGCCCGATTGTAGCTGAGATAGGCGCCAGCGCCCCCCGCGACCCCAAAAGGGAATAAGCGGTAGAAAATGGATGGATGGATATATATATATATATATATATATATATATATACACATATATATATATATATATATATATATATATATATATATATACATATATATATATATATATATATATATATATATGTGTGTATATATATATATAAAAGGGGTGTGGGGAAAAATCAATTCGAATTTGAATTGCGATTCTCATGTTGTGCGATTCATAATCGATTCTCATTTTTTAAAAATCTATTTAAAAAAAAAATATATATATATATATTTTTTTTTCTTCTTTTAAATCAATCCAACAAAACAATACACAGCAATACCATAACAATGCAATCCAAATCCAAAACCAAACCTGACCCAGCAACACTCAGAACTGCAATAAACAGAGCAATTGAGACACAAACACGACACAGAACAAACCAAAAGTATTGAAACAAAATGAATATTATCAACGACAGTATCAATATTAGTTATAATTTCAGCATAGCAATGATTAAAAATCCCTCATTGACATTATCATTAGACAATTATAAAAAAAAAAAAAAATAATTAGTGTCCCATTGGCTTACACTTGCATCGCATCTCATAAGCTTGTCAACACACTGTGTCCAATATTTTCACAAAGATAAAATAAGTAATATTTTTGGTTCGTTTAATAGGTAAAACAAATTTACATTATTGCAATCAGTTGATAAAACATTGTCCTATACAATTATAAAAGCTTTTTTACAAAAATCTACTACTCTGCTTGCTTGTCAGCAGACTGGGGTAGATCCTGCTCAAATCCTATGTATTGAATGAATAGAGAATCCTTTTGAATCGGGAAAAAAAATCATTTTTGAATTGAGAATAGTGTTGAATTGAAAAAAAAAAATCGATCATGAATCGAATCGTGCAACGTTTCACAAAGTGCAATTGCAAGAAATTTAGGGATTTCAACATCTACGGTCCATAATATCATCAAAAGGTTCAGAAAATCTGTAGAAATTACTCCACGTAAGCGGCATGGCCGGAAAGCAACATTGAATGACCGTGACCTTTGATCCCTCAGATGGCACTGTATAAAAAACCGACATCAATCTCGAAAGGATATCACCACATGGGCTCAGGAACACTTCAGAAAACCACTGTCACTGAATACAGTTTGTCGCTACATCTGTAAGTGCAAGTTAAAGCTCTACTATGCAAAGCTAAAGCGATTTAACAACAACCACTGATGCATAATGGAAAAGTGTTTTGTGGTCTGACGAGTCCACATTTCAAATTGTTTTTGGAAACTGGGGACGTCGTGTCTTCTGGAACAAAGAGGAAAAGAACCACCTGGATTGTTCTAGGCGCAAAGTTCAAAAGCCAGCATCTGTGATGGTATGGGGGTGTATTAGCACAAAACGCATGACTAACCTACACATCTGTGAAGGCATTAATAGGTACATTTGGGGTTTGGAGCAGTATGTGTTGCCATCCAAGCAACGTTATCATGGATGCTACTGCTTATTTCAGCAAGACAATGCCAAGCCACGTGTTCCAACTGCGTGGCTTCGTAAAAAAAAGAGTTCGGGTACTTTCCTGGCCCGCCTGCAGTCCAGACCTGTCTCCCATCGAAAATGTGTGGTGCACTATGAAGCGTAAAATACGACAGCAGAGACCCCGGACTGTTGAACGACTGATGCTCTACATAGAAAATGAATGGGAAAGAAATCCACTTTCAAAGCTTTAACAATTAGTTTCCTCAGTTCCCAAACGTTTATTAAATGTTGTTAAAAGAAAAGGTGATGTAATACAGTGGTGAACATGCCCTTTCTCAACTACTTTGGCACATGTTGCAGCCATGAAATAGTAAGTTAATTATTATTTGCAAAAAAAAAATAAAGTTTATGAGTTTGAACATCAAAAATCTTGCATTTGCAGTCTATTCAATTGAATATGGGTTGAAAAGGATTTGCAAATCGTTGTATTCCGTTTATATTTACATCTAACACAATTTCCCAACTCATATGGAAACGGGGTTTGTATATATATATATATATATATATATATATATATATATATATATATATATATATATATATATATATATATATATATTTGTATACAAAATAAAAAATGATCTCCATGCAACCAGATGGCGCTTGTCTAACCTGAAACCTATTTAGAAAAAGTTCCATTATTATTATTATACCAAATAACGTGTTGCAAGAATCGTGTTGAATCGATTCTGAATTAAATCGTCAACCCAAGAGTCAAAATTAGAGCATATGGTTCGGTGCCAAAAGATTCACACGCTAGCTAGCCTTGGCCGATACTTTTTTTCATTCCTGGCTAGCAGCTAGCTGTGTATGTTCATATACAGTGTGGAGCCGCTCCCATTTGTTAATAATCATCACCTATATTGCAGCAAATAAAGTGCATTTCTAACATCTATCATTATCACTGGAGAACAAGGCTAAACATGTCACACATTGTGTATGAACAAAAAAGAAGGCATGCTAATCGCTAAGCTACCATGAAAGGAGAGAAGAAGTAACTGCTTAGTGAAGTTTAAGAAGTGTAGATGGAAGCACGTTACAGCAGGAAGGAAGCAGATATAAAAAGTCTAAAAAAATCCTAAATTCAATCATTTGAATTTAAGGCCTTAAAATGTCTAAAATTCCCCTAAAATCTCAGAAAAGTTCTTAAATACGATTTTGAAATGTCTTAAAAACTAATTGACGTTACTTTTATTCAAAACATACATAAACTGAGATAGGCTCCAACGCCCCCCGCAACCCCGAAGGGAATAAGCGGTAGAAAACGGTTGGATGGATAAACTCTAGCCTCGCTTTGAAATGTTTCGATTTTTGAGGACGCTAAAACGTAACTACACAGCAGGCTTACTGTGCTGCCCGGTCAGAATTTATCGAACACCACCAGCTTTATCATCCCCTCAACTCCCCCCAAAATGGATTAACTCGCTGGAATAAAAAGGACAATATAACATACATCCATAAACATAGACACATGTGGAAAAGTACAATGTATTTATCTGTACAGTAATTTATTTATTTATATCTGCACCTTATTGCTTTTTTTTATCCTGCACTACCAATAGCTAATGCAACCAAATTTTATTTTTATTTGTATTGTAAAGTTCAAATTTGAATGACAATAAAAAGGAAGTCTAAATCTAAGCTACTGCTGTACGCGCAGCTGTGTGTTGACAGCTTCGCTAGCATAGAAAACTTTAAACAGAAGCGAATTACAGTAATGGCATGCATGGGTTAGTGCAAGTTTAATGATTTGTGGCTTCAAGACGAACAGTTTAGTGCATGGTTGAAGCCGGTGGAGGTAAACACATACTGTATGAAGCACACTGCACTGTAAAACTTGAAACATTGGGCATCAAGGCATTTGAATCCCATTTCAAATCAAAAAGCTCAAGGCTGTCATAAAATGCCAGCAGCAAACGCCGTCAATCAGCCACTATTGCGCCGCATCAGGAGCCGGAGCATCGAGGTCCAGCAACTCCCGTCGACCTCCGGACAACATTTGGGTCTACGCCGACACTGAAAGTGGAGATGCTAGGGACTTTTCACACGATAACTAAGCACCAGTCAGATATTGGTAATGAGAACATTGATGAGCTGTTCTAGATAATGTTCCCGGATTCAGAGATAGCAAAAACGTTTATGTGTGGAAAAGACAAGACAAGACAAGACATAGCGCGGTTTGGATTAGTCGATTGCATCAAGAGAGACCTAATTTTCAAAGTTTAGTGCCCGTTTGTGCCGATGTTCGACGAAAGCCTGAATCAAACGAGACCAAGCATGTGCGTTTTTGGGAAGGCGAGCGGGTCCAGTCAAGGTACCTGGGGTCCCAGTTCCTGGGGCCTGCGACAGCTCAGGACTTACATGTCAAGATAAGTAAAAAAGCAATGCATAATTAAAAAAAAAACAAAAAAAACAATTTTTCCTAATCATCAGGACACAGTGGGGCAAAAAAGTATTTAGTCAGCCACCGATTGTGCAAGTTCTCCCACTTAAAATGATGACAGAGGTCTGTAATTTCCATCATAGGTACAATTCAACTGTGAGAGACAGAATGGGGGAAAAAAATCCAGGAATTCACATTGTAGGAATTTTAAAGAATTTATTTCCAAATTATGGTGGAAAATAAGTATTTGGTCAACCATTCAAAGCTCTCACTGATGGAAGTAGGTTTTGGCTCAAAATCTCACGATACATGGCCCCATTCATTCTTTCCTTAACACGGATCAATCGTCCTGTCCCCTTAGCAGAAAAACAGTCCCAAAGCATGATGTTTCCACCCCCATGCTTCACAGTAGGTATGGTGTTCTTGGGATGCAACTCAGTATTCTTCTTCCTCCAAACACGATGAGTTGAGTTTATACCAAAATGGATACATGGATGATACAGCAGAGGATTGGGAGAATGTCATGTGGTCAGATGAAACCAAAATAGAACTTTTTGGTATAAACTCAACTCTTCTATTCGATATATTTTTCAGGCAGTGAGCAACCATTTTCACAACACTAAAATTAAACACATTCCAGATTGACCATCTCATGTTTTATTGTCAAAATGATGACAATGTGATCTTGGAAACCTTGTGTTTTTACTAAATAAATTGTTTTTACTTGAGGGCCCATACTTTGGAGATGTAATACTAAGTGCATTGTTCTTCACTCTGCAGCTGATTTAAAGTTCCTCCAGAGCAGGGGTCACCAACCTTTTTGAAACCACAAGCTACTTCTTGGGTACTGATTAATGCAAAGAGCTACCAGTTTGATACACACTTAAATAAATTGCCAGAAATAGCCAATTTGCTCAATTTACCATTAATATATATATATATATATATATATATATATATATATATATATATATATATATATATATAAAGTGGGTATTTCTGTCTGTCATTCCGTTGTACATTTATTTTCCTTCTACAAAAGGTTTTTTGTAGAGAATAAATGATGAAAAAACACTTAATTGAACGGTTTAAAAGAGGAGAAAACATGAAAAAAATGACAATTACATTTTGAAACATAGTTTATCTTCGAATTCAACTCTTTTTGAATTAAAAATTCAACCGAAAAACAGAAGACAAAAACTAGCTAATTCGAATCTTTTTGAAAAAATTAAAAACAGTATTTATGGAACATCATTACTAATTTTTCCTGTTTAAGATTCATTTTAAAATATTTATGACATGTTTTAAATAGGTTAAAATCCAATCTGCACTTTGTCAGAACATATAACAAATTGGACCAAGCTATATTTCTAACAAAGACATCATTATTTCTTCTAGATTTTCCAGAACAAAAATTTAAAAAGAAATTCAAAAGACTTTGAAATAAGATTTAAATTTGATTCTATAGATTTTCTAGATTTGCCCGAATATTTTTTTTCAATTTTAATCATAAGTTTGAAGAAATTATTTCACAAATATTCTTTGTCGAAAAAACAGAAACTAAAATGAAGAATTAAATTAAAATGTATTTATTTTTCTTTACAATAAAAAAAAAAATACTTGAACTTTGAAAGAATTTAAAAGGTAAAAAGGTATATGTGTTTAAAAATCCTACAATCATATTTAAGGTTTGATTTTTTCTCAAAAATTGTCTTTCTGAAAGTTATAAGAAGCAAAGTAAAAAAAGAAATGAATTTATTTAACCAAGTGAAGACCTAGTCTTCAAAATATCTTCTTGGATTTTCAAATTGAGTTTTGTCTCTCTTAGAATTAAAAATGTCAAGCAAAGCGAGACCAGCTTGCTAGTAAATAAATAAAATTTGAAAAATAGAGGCAGCTCACTGGTAAGTGCTGCTATTTGAACTATTTTTAGAACAGGCCAGTGGGCGACTCTTCTGGTCCTTACGGGCTACCTGGTGCCCGCGGGCACCGTGTTGGTGACTCCTGCTCTAGATCTCTTAGAAGCCTCAGTGTGGTCCAAGGGACATGAAAGAATCCTCCTCGGACGTCAGACTGGGACTACACCCTGTGTTTTGACTCCTGCGCCCCAGTTCTGATCTCCTGCTTCCTGTGTCCCTGCAGCTTCTCCCAGATGGACTGTGATGGCCACTTGGCTCAGTGTCTGTCAGACATGAACGTGGACATGGCCTGGTGACCTGGGGCAAGACCACGTGGCCACGTTTCAGGATACCAGTGAGTGCTAGCAAAACCGAAATAACAAGAACTTGGCTCTTTTCTCCAGTCGGAAGTGACACGCACGACGAAAATGGTCTTGTTCATACTTTGAAGTTATCTCCCTTTTAAAATGTCGTTTGACTGATTGGGGAAACAGAGTCATGTGACAGAAGTCTCTCCAGCCAGCCAGTGATCAATAATTATAAATTAGGGCTGGGCGATAAAACAATATCAATATATATTGCGATAGACACGTAATCGGTAGTAATAAAAAATGCGTTCAATATTTAGTTTGTATTTTGTTGGAAGAACGCGGAAGTATGGAAGCGAGGTTGATTGCATGCATTTGCTCTCTGGTAACCGAGCGACACAGGAAGTGATCACTGATCAGTAGGAGTGACACGCTAACAGCCAATCAGGTGACAGTCAAGTTTGTTTGCACCTTAGCTCACCCTTTAGAGCACAGCTGTAACTTCCTGCCACTAAACCTGCAGAAAATAGTTCTTCTCAGGTTTACATTTTCACCTTTTGCACTATTTTCTTACACTTTATGAAGCATTTCTTACATATTCCTTAATTTTAATAGCGTATTGTTACGTGTCCAAAGTCATTTTACTATTTTGTTTACATTGTTGGAGTTTTTTCCATGCTTGTGTTGACATTTCCTTTCTGCCTGGATAGCTGAGGGATTAAAATCAGAGGAAGTTACATTTGAAATATAATATATTATTTTCCTGATCCTTATTTTACACAATTGATAAAAACATTCAATAAATATTGATATAATCATAATATTTAAATAACTACTGCATAACACAAATTCATTTCCATAGTTAAATAACAATAATGGCAAATTAATGTTACACAGTCATTAATTCCTGCTGTAAACCTGCAGAAAATAGATTACATTTCCACACTTTGCACTATTTTCTTACACTTTATGAAGCATTTCTTACATATTCCTTATTTTTAAGAGCTTATTGGTAAGCATTCAATATGATTGTACTACTTTGTTTACTCTGGTTCTTATACGCAGGGATATTTCTGCTTTGATAGCTGAGGGCAATATAATCAGGAGAAGTTTACATTTTACATAAAATATATTTTTCTTATGGTCCTTATTTCCCATAAGTCTTAAAAATGGCAATAAGTATCGTTATAGACCGATATAAAACGTTTAGAAAATGATACAGCCCAGCCCAGTTATAAATACAATAATGTAGTACAACATGTACGTGTGTAAATAACATTACTTGTTTTAAATAAATAAATATAAACATTTCAAGCATTTTTAATGCCTTAAGACGATAATGAAGTCTGTCAAATATGTGAGAAATATTTGAGTTTTCCACAAAAAGACGCAGACAATTCACAGAAAACCAGTATTGTTTTTAATAATTACACATATTTACAAAGATGCCGTGGAGCAAAAGAATACTTCTCTAACCAGCGTTGACTTTAAACAAATGTCAACATTAAAAATGATTATTTTCCTTACTTTCTTTCGGTACCTCGGTTAATGTTTCAGTCAGCCAAACATCTTTTTATTGGTCCCAAGAAATGATCTCTACAGATATCAGGAAGATTGCTTTGGTGTGTGCGTGTGTGTGTTTTCGTTCTTGTATTTCTACCCTTCTTGAGACAACAAGGAGAAGTACCTTCCATATTTCTGAAATCATGGTCCCAATACGGAAAACCATTGCATCTACAAACCCCGTTTCTATATGAGTTGGAAAAATGTGTTAGATGTAAATATAAAAGGGATACAATGGTTTGTAAATCATTTTCAACCCATATTTAGTTGAATATGCTACAAAGACAACATATTTGATGTTCAAACGTTTAAACACGTTTTTTTTTGCAAATAATCATTAACTTCAGAATTTGATGCCAGCAACATGTAACAAAGAAGTTGAGAAAGGTGGCAATAAATACTGATAAAGTTGAGGAATGCTCATCAAAGACTTATGTGGAACATCCCACAGGTGTGCAGGCTAGTTGGGAACAGGTGGGTGCCATGATTGGGTATAAAAGCAGCTTCCATGAAATGCTAAGTAATTCACAAACAAGGATGGGGCGAGGGTCACCAATTTGTAAGCAAATTGTCGAACAGTTTTAGAACAACATTTCTCAACGAGCTATTGCAAGGAGTTTAGGGATTTTACCATCTACGGTCCATAAAATCATCAAAAGGTTCAGAGAATCTGAAGAAATCACTGCACGTAAGCGATGATATTACGGACCATTGATCCCTCAGGCGGTACTGCATCAAAAACAGACATCAGTGTTTAAAGGATATCACCACATGGCTCAGGAACACTTCAGAAAACCACTGTCAGTAACTACAGTTGGTTGCTACATCTGTAAGGGTAAGTTATTTATCAACAACACCAAGGAACGCCGCTGGCTCCGCTGGGCCCGAGTTCATCTAAGATGTACTGATGCAAAGTGGAAAGGTGTTCTGTGGTCTGATGAGTCCACATGTCAAATTATATTTGGAAACTGTGGACGTGGTGTCCTCCGGAACAAAAAGGAAAATAACCATCTGGATTGTTATAGGCGCGAAGTTCAAAAGCCAGCATCTGTGCTGGTATGGGGGTGTATTAGTGCCCAAGGCATGGGTAACTTACACATCTGTGAAGGCACCATTAATGCTGAACGGTCCATACAAGTTTTGGAGCAACACATGTTGTCATCCAAGCAATGTTATCATGGACGCCCCTGCTTATTTCAGCAAGACAATGCCAAGCCACATGTTACAACAGCGTGGCTTCGTAGTAAAAGAGTGCGGGTACTTTCCTGGCCCGCCTGCAGTCCAGACCTGTCTCCCATCGAAAATGTGTGGCGCATTATGAAGTGTACAATACGATAGCGTAGACCCCGGACTGTTGAACGACTGAAGCTCTACATAAAACAAGAATGGAAAAGAATTCCACTTTCAAAGCTTCAACAATTAGTTTCCTCAGTTCCCAAACGTTTATTAAGTGTTGTTAAAAGAAAAGGTGATGTAACACAGTGGTGAACATGCCCTTTCCAATTACTTTGGCACGTGTTGCAGCCATGAAATTCCAAGTTAATTATTATTTGCAAAAAAAAATAAAGTTTATGAGTTTGAACATCAAATATCTTGTCTTTGTAGTGCATTCAACTGAATATAAGTTGAAAAGTATTTGCAAATCATGATATTCCGTTTATATTTACCTCAAACACAATTTCCCAACTCATATGGAAACGGGGTTTGTAATAGAGAATGTCTCATTTGCACCCTTGGGTCAAAGTGACCATGTGTTGGTTTTAAAAGTGTTCCCCCTCTGATCAACATATTGATTGAGACTTTTATTAGTAGATTGCACAGTACAGTACATATTTCGTACAATTGACCACAAAATGGCAACACCCAAATAAGTTTTTGAACTTGTTTAAGTCGGTGTCCACGTTAATCAATTCATGGTATGAAATAACAAGTGTGTGTATGGGCTTCAGCACCCCCCGCGACTCCTGACGGGACAAGCAGTAGAAAATGTATGGATGTATAAATTTGAAGTGCTCCCCCTCTGGCCAACATATATAATAACAAGTGGGTGTAAGGAATTGAAATGCCACCTTTGGCCAAAATTTAAAAAAAATAAATAAATAAAATAAGAATATGTATATAGAGACATACTGTAATAACGAAGTAAATGAAGATTAAAAACAATTACAAACAAAAAATAAAATAACTAAAAGCTTACCGTATTTTTCGGACAATAAGTCGCAGTTTTTTTTCATAGTTTGGCCGGGGTTCCGACTTATACTCATGAGCGACTTATGTGTGAAATTAATAACACATTACCGTAAAATATTATTTTGCTCATTCACATAAGAGACTAGACCAGGGGTCTCAAACTCAATTTACCCGGGGGCCACTGGATGCAGAGTCTGGGTGAGGCTGGGCCGCAAGAAAAGATTTCTTTAAAAAAATGTTGCATACTCCTCAGCATGTCTAGTTGTATAATGACGTTTCAAATTGTATTCCTTTTGCACCTTAACTTTCTCTGTGTGAATAAGACACATCGGGGGGCCCCTGTGCTCAACAAAGAAATATTGCATCTCCCACTTTTCCTGGAATTGTTTTTGCTCATCACTAACATTTTTTCCTTCACTGCAGGCTTTGAAAAAGACGTGTTTGGGGTTGTGGAATATATTTGTATTTAGCCCACGCACGGAGAATAATGTTATTTGCGCAATGAGTGTCTTTCCGTTTTTCCTCCCCACAGCAACACGGCGGTCGGCGGATAATAGCCAGGAAAGTACCAGGATAGCGAGCTCACAAAAGTGACGGCTCCCAAAGTGTTATCTGAGGTCATATAGAAATATATGTAGTGTTCATCGTGTGAGGCAATGCAAATAAAAAAAAAACAAAAAACTAACGCTTTGAATTGGTCCAGGTTATCGGGGATTGTTATGACTGGCGGACAGGTGTCGCGGTGTGACTGCAGTCAGGCACGTAGACAAACCTCATCTCCATGGCAACGTCTGTCGCTTTCACTCATTTGCCGCTTTTCCACTAATGCAGGGGTAGGCAACCCAGAACGTTGAAAGAGTCATTTTGGACCCAAATAACACAACGCTGTCAAGTGCCATTCATATAAAACTTGCGGGCCTTATTAATATTAAACTGTCATATTAAGGTGGGGGCCGCAAAATAACGTCTCGCTGGCCGCAATTGACCCCCGAGCCGCGTGTCTGAGACCCCTGGCCTAGACATATAAGATTTCATGAGATCTAGCAATTAGGAGTGACAGATTGTTTGGTAATCATATAGCATGTTCTATATGTTATAGTTATTTAAATGACTTACCATAATATGTTACGTTAACATGCCAGGCACCTTCTCAGTTGGTTATTTATGCGTCATATGACGTACACTTATTCAGCCTGTTGTTCATTATTCTTTATTTATTTTAAATTACCTTTCAAATGTCTATTTTTGGTGTTGGGTTTTATCAAAGAAATTTCTCCCAAAAATGTGACTTATACTCCAGTGCGACTTATATATGTTTTTTTCCTTCTTTATTATGCATTTTCTGCCGGTGCAACTTATACTCCGAAAAATACGTCACGTTTTTTTTTGCATAGTATGTACATATTATTAATGTTCTGAATACAAATATTTATATATCTAGAAAGGGTGGTCGCAGAGAGTTAGGCATTTTTCAGAGGTCTCAAGAAGGTAACAAATACAAGAGAGTGTGTGTGTTTGCGCGTGTGTGTGTGTGTGTGTTCAGAGTCTTTACAATAACTTTGTTATCTCTGCTTGCCCTATCTTCCTCTCTGCAAGTCAAGCCCTGCAGCCGAGTGAAACTATGAAGCAGCTAATTAATCCTATTATGTGGTTATCAAAACAATCGCGGGTCAAAGCTCGTCGAGTCTTTTTCAGCCAATAGTCAACATTTCCTTGTGAGCGTCCTTAAAAAGTTTAATTTGGGAGATATTGACAGATAAAGTGTTTGATTTCATGGACATGTTGCACTGCCTTCACTTGAGTTTGGGGATTAGAAAATGCACTTTTATATAATATTTGTTACTTAAGTGCTAAATCGTGAGACTTTCGCAGGGCTGAAAGTGACAAAACTATTTGTCTTAAATTGTTAATACCAGAACCGTCCCGATACAACCTTTTCACCGCCGATACAATACTGATATTGGAACCTTAAATACTGACAAATAATCCAATCAGCAAAGTGTGAAGAATGGAATGTTTGAAAAAGGTTTGATGAAGGGAAATGAGTCAAACAAGACAAACTGTAACTGCCTGAAATGACGTATGCTCTCTTTAGGTTGAAGTGGAGTGGTAATTGTTTATTTGGTGACACCTAGTCGCCACTGTAATTCTTTAGGGTAGTCTAATGACACAGTAAGTCGAGCGATGCGGACACGATTGTTACTGGATTCTTCCTAATTCGCCCTTGGAGACTTAGTGTTTGAAACAGAGTCGATCAGGAAGCTTCCAGCTGTTAGAAATGAAAAATATCAAAATGGCCCCAGCGCGCTCTCATTTTTAAGTGTGTGGCAATATCATTGGAAACAGTTTAGACACCCTGGCTCTTACTGGAACTAAGAAAAAGGAAACAATGCAAAAACGTTGGCTTATTGAGATCGAATACGGTTCTTTTCCTGTTTACTACCTGGCTCTGATTGATTTCTGCTCAGCAATTCTTTAAACAAATTATATTTATAAACCATTAATTTGACCTGCCGGTCAAATGTAGTGACTCTTTTAATCCAGAGGGTGGCGCCGTTATGAAACGACGACACTGTTGGTGCACCGTCAATTCGTGCCACACGCTCACTGAGGTGTCACTCACTCATCACGACTTAAAAAAAGTCCAAAGAGTCAAACATAGAAAGTACTTGATAAGGGGGAAAAAAGAGTCAAAAATAGCACTTTTTTGTTTGTTTTTTGACTACTTCTTTGATTATGTATAGATCAGAGATTCTCAAACTGTGGTACACGGGCTCCATCTAGTGGTAGAACAAAGTATCACTTCATAAATATTCACACACAGTTTTGCTGTTCAAACGGTGTGTCACGTTACTGTGGTCAAAAATATTCAATATACTTGTTAAATAAAACCCATCTTGTTTTTAATGAATATTTAGGCCTATTACGCTACTGCATTTTAATGTTATTGCGGTGGTACTTGGTGAAAAAAGTTTGAGGACCGCTGGTCTAGATCACGGAACTCCTTTGAGGGCGAGGGTTTGACCCGGATTATTTCTATTGGTTTTAATGATGTATTCCATCATGATTCATGTGAGGATGAGTGGTGAACATAGTTGCCACCTTACACCGATATCAGCCCAACTTTCAGCAAAATGGAACAAAGTTGCGTCTCACTCAAAGACAGGGGTCTCAAACTCACTTTACCCGGGGGCCACTGGATGCAGAGTCTGGGTGAGGCTGGGCCGTAAGAAAATAGTACTTAAAACATTTTTAGCATACTTCTCAGCATGTTTAGTAGTATAATGACGTTTGAAATTGTGCAAATAAGACACGTGCTGTGCTCAACTAAGAAATATTGTATCTCCCACTTTTCCTGGAATTGTCTTTGCTCATCACTAACCTTTCTCTTTACTGCAGGCTTTGAAAAAGACCAGTTTGGGGTTGTGGAATATATTTGTATTTAGCCCACGCACTGCAGAATAATGTTATTTCCGCAATGTGTGTCGTTCCGCTTTTCCTCCCTACAGCAACACGGCGGTCGGCGGATAATAAAGTACCGGGGTAGTGAGCGCAAATAAAGTGACGTCTCCCGGAGTGTTTTCCCGCGTCATATAGAAATATATGTAGTGTTCATCGTGTGAGGCAAAGCAAATTAAACAATAAAAAAAACAAATAACGGTTTGAATTGGTCCAGGTTATCGGGGACTGTTATTACTGACGGACAGGTGTCGCGATGCGACTGCAGCCAGGCACGTAAGAAAACCCTCATCTCTATGGCAACGTTTCTGTCCCTAAACTTTTTTGCCGCTTTTCCACTAACGCAAGGGTAGGCAACCCAAAACGTTAAAAGAGCCATTTTGGACCCAAATAACAAAAATCGTCTCTGTCTGGAGCCAACGGGAGGGGGGGAGGGTGGTGGGGGGGGACTGTGGAGTTTACAGTTACGGTAGCACAATTAACCCCGGACTAACGTGTTACACGTCCGATTCGCCCAGCGACTCTCTGTCGGAGTATCAGCGCTGGGGTCCAGCGCACCAGTTTTTTATTGTTGCTCGGTCCTTCGGCGGAGTGCTTCGGAAGCTACGGGACCGCTCGTCTCCCCCGACTCGGACTGTTTACAACAGCACCGGGGGAGGGAGCGATAGAGAGAGAAAGACAGACACACACACAGTGACAAAGATAGCGAGAGAGCGAGCAGGCAGGTGAGGGAGGGAGGAAGGGAGGAAGAGCGTGTGCGGTTCTAGTGGAAAAACATTTTTCTGCTTGCATCACGAAAGTGACGTCATTGTTCGGCCCTCGAGAGCCACATACCACACCGTGATTGGTAGATTCCTTCAGCTCCGCACACAACGCTGTCAAGCACCATTCATATAAAACTTACGGGCCGCACTGACATTAAACTTTCACATTAAGGTGGGGGCCGCAAAATAACGTCTCGCGGGCCGCGTGTCTGAGACCCCTTGCTCAAAGAGATAAACACAATGATTTCTCAATGTTTGATGTCTGCACACACACATCTCTCTAGTTTAAATGCGGGGAGCACCGTTAATTCAGCACATAGGCTGAGTTAACTTTCAGTTTTGATCAAAAAGATGTCAACATGGTGGCCATTGTAGAGCTTTTTCCAGACTTTAGTCGGCTCGGTGCTTACATTAAAGCGCCGGTGTTGCGATTGTTGGTCCTCCTTTGTGTAGAATGAGTTGTTCTTCAGGACGTGAGAGAATGCTTCCCTGCCAATTAGTGTTTCTCCATTTTGTTTTGTCACGCCCCATCTTAGTCATTTATTTCGCACCGCCTCTAAATTAAAATACGATTAAGAACCTGATATTTATTTATTTATCAGTAAAACCACTGTGTGAAGACTTGTGTGTTGTTTTCTCAGGCCCGCCCTACCCATAAAGTCCGGACTATAAGCCGCTACTTTTTCCCCAACATTTTCAACCCTGCGGCTTGTAAAACGGTGTCGCTAATTCATCTATTTTTCTTTGCCGACGGCCATAATGCAAGTAGTTAAAAAAAACAAACAAGCCAAGACATTTAAAAAGGTGTGGTATTTTTTTGTGCTATGGCGCCGCTTTCTAGATGATTGATGTGCGTTTCTGTCTTTGAGCCGTCCGTACTCCTATGGATTCTTCATTCGTCACTCCGAGCAACGTTTGTAAGTTTTACAATATAACTAAAACAATTTTTTAGGGATGTCCCGATCCGATATTGATATCGGAAATCAGTCCGATATTAGCCAAAAAAGTGAATATCGGATTTTATTGGACTGAATCTAAAAACTCCGATATAAGCGCTCCGATATAAGATGTCCATTTACCGCTCCTGTACTTCTATAATAGGTGTGATCACACTCCAACACAGTAGGTGGCGGCAATGCCCCTTAATTAACGTTGGTGCCGGCCGCGGAAAAAGAGCGTCTCTGATCCTGCATGCACAGCCCACCTGATCACAACGACGACAACGCGCGTGCTTGCAGCAAAGTGTAGTCATGTCGGCTGTGTGGAAGTATTTTAACGTAAATTCGGACAAAGATGTTGCCGTTAAATGCAACATTTGTCAAGCGCAAGTGTCCCATGGAGGGACAGAACCGGGAATGTTCGATACAAACAACCTCATCGCACATTTGAAAAAACACCACAAAAAAGAACATGTGGATTTTCGCGAGAGCAGCAAGGCGACGCAACAAAACTCTGGCTCGTTTCAGCAACCCACGCTGGCCGAACGCTCTGCAAGACGTGACAAACTACCACGGGACAGCAAAAAGGCAATGGCCGTAACAGAAAAGATAGTCCAGTTTATTGTGCATGATGACCAGCCTCTGGCGGTGGTGAGTAATGTCGGGTTTAAACGCTTAATGGATCACCTCGAACCTCGCTACACTATTCCGAGCCGCCACTAGGAGTATAGTTTTGTAGACAAAACTATACTCCGGCACTGACTGATTATTATTTGTTTTATGCTGTTCTTATTAGAGTGATATGTTTATTGTGTTTACACCCTTCTTCAGTGACGACTAAGAGTAATTACTACATTGTTTTGGGCACAGTCAGTCAGTGAAACTGGAGCTGTGAACTCTTAACTTAGAGCAGTTGGACAGTGGACAATATTGTGTTGTTTTTGTCCCTGCCCACAGTTGTTTCCAACATATGCTGACATTAAAAAAAGAACTGAAGTGAACTTGAATTGTTTGCACTTTAAAACGTTTTTTTTGTTTTGTTTTAATTGGATTTATTTAGGTTATTTTTCAGGGTCTTCTAATTTATTCTATTCAATTGTATAATTATGTTGGTATTAGTGGTTATTTTGCACTTTAGATATAACAATTTGTTTTTATTTGATTTGTTGAGGTAATACTCTTATGTTGAAGGTAAAAATGTATGTAACCAATTGGTTAATAATAAATGGGTCCGTTTTTCCTATACCTATTCTTGCAGACTATTGTTTTCTGTTTTAACACAACGTCAGTAACAGTAACATCACTTTATCAAGCCTTTTCTAACATTCCACACAACAAAATAAGGAATAAATATATGTATGATTCTTGCCTATATCGTATCGTATTGATATCGGTATCGGCCGATACTCAAGGCTACAATATCGGTATCGTATCGGAAGTGAAAAAGTTGTATCGGGACATCCCTACAATTTTGACTTACTAAAGCGTCCCATGTGTAAATTCACCAAAACGTTACCTTGGAGTTATTGAGTCCGTTTAGCTGATTGGAGAGCCAGCTTGTGCAGCTAGTGGGTCCATGACTTCAGTTTTGTTTGGTCACCCGTGTTACTGACACAACTATTAAGGCAGGGGTCGGCAACCTGCGGCTCCGGAGCCGCATGCGGCGCTTTGGCCACTCTGATGTGGCTCATCTGCACAATCGCCGACCCCCCTGATTGTTACGGGGGGATTCCGGTTCTGGGAGCCTCTTCCGGACATCACCCGGGGTCAACATTGTTCGATTTTTCACTCGGACAACAATATTGAGGGCGTGCCGTGATGGCTTTACTTTTAGTGTCCTCTACATTTTGAAAATAAAGAAGACACTTGGAGTTGCAACCATTCTCACCCATATAACAGTAATAAGGGCGTGCCATGAAGCCATTGCCTTTAACGCCTTCTACAAGATGTACAAACAGCTTGCCAGTCCAGTAACATGTTGTATGTGGCTTCCGCATATACACGTACACGACTGCAAGGCATACTGGGTAACACAGAGTAAACTGAAGGTTGTGATATAAATAACTTTAACACTCTTACTAATATGCACCACACTGTGAACCCACACCAAACAAGAATGACAAACACATTTCGGGAGAACATCCTCACAGTAACACAACATAAACGCAACACAACAAATACCCAGAATCCTTTGCATCTATGACTATTCCTGACTATATTATACACCCCCGCCCACCTCAACCGACGCACGGAAGCGGGTTTTGGTGCTAGCGGGGCGTATAATATAGCCTGAAAGAGTCATGGATGCATATAATTCTGGGTAATTGTTATGTTGCGTGTATAATGTGTTACTCTGAGGATGTTCTCCAGAAATGTTGTTGGCATTCTTGTTTGGTGTGGGTTCACAGTGTGGCGCATATTAGTAAGAGTGTTAAAATTGTTTATATCACAACCTTCAGTGTACTCTGTGTCACGCAGTATGCCTTGCAGTTGTGTATTTGCGGAAGCTGCTTACAACATGTTACTGGACTAGCAAGATGTCTGTACATGTTGTAGAAGGCGTCAAAGGCAATGGCTTCATGGCACGACCTTATTAATGTTATATGGGTGACCACCAGCAGATATTCGCGAGAATAATTGCGGCTCCCTTTGTCTTCTTTAATTTGTGAAACAGGTCAAAATGGCTCTTTGAGTGGTAAAGGTTGCCGACCCCTGCATGAAGGTATTTAAATAACTCATTTCACAACTGCGGCTTATAGGCCAGTGCGGCTAATATATGGAAAAAAATGTTTTTTCTTGTAGAATTTAGTGGGTGTGGCTAATATACCGCTGCCCTCTATCGTCTGGAAAATAGGATATTTAAGTCAATTTGGTCACATTTCCTCTGCTTGAGCCTGTTGATTAGTCCGAGCAGTGCTGCCACCTAGCTGGAGGCGTGTCTATCGTTCAAGAACGAAAAGAAGACACCAACACTGAAGGCCCTTACCCTCCCTTAGAGGCTCCCCTGTACTGATTGTTAAAAGATAAATGACAATACAAAGAAGTCCAAGAAGTAAAAACAACAATCCTGTCCAGAGAAATGAATATTTCCTACAAGGAGGTGAATATTGGAGTGACAATCATCTCTTGTTTAAAGACATTTCTCATGTCGCTCCTGTGCTTGCAATCACAAACCATCATTCATCAGATCTGCGAGGCACTTTTTAAATCCCAAAAACCAACCCTTGTCACATTTTGTGGTTGAAAAAAGGCGATAAAGTTTGGGTGGACTACGGACACGACGATGCAAGAACTTCATCTTACATTCTTCTCGCTGCGCACCAAGATGGCGTCTTAAAAAGCAACAAGAAACGGGCAAAAGAGATGGATTTGTGGATGGGAAACTAGGATCAAAAAACAGCGGGAGATCCACATCAAAAATGTTCTTCTAGTGGAATGTTTGTTACTTTTCGATACCAAGAAGAGAAGACGTTGGTATCCAAGTAGTGCAGGAGGAACTTGTCTTGCTCGAAAGTGCAGAGTTCATCTTCTTCTTCTTCTTCTTCTTCTTCTTCTCCTCCAGCGCCGCCTCAACAAGGCTTTTGGCGAACTTGGACAAACCGGAGGACGAGCCAAAGAAGGACTGGAGTTCTTCCTCATACCGACTCTTCGGTGGACAGCAACAGAGGGTTGATGTACTCGAAGCCCTCAAACTCCGACTGGTCTATTCTCTTGATGACGCTCCTGGAGGGCAGAAGAACAAGCAGCAACTCGTCAGACTCCATCCAGGAACAACCACAAAGTACAACTTAGTGGTTGTTAACTTAGTTAAGTACAACCGGGACAACTCTTTCAATACCCATACAGGACCCATGTTGGGCCCTCCTGTAGAATCAATTGTGTGCTTTTTGGAGGACATCTAGATATCGAACACGCTGAAGGACAGCTTCCTTTGCGCATGATATCAAATACAAGTAAACACGCTGTAGGACTGCTTGGATCGCACATGATATCACAGACAAGTAAGCACACTGCAGGACTGCTTGTATCGCACACGATATCACACACAAGTCAACATGTTGCAGGACTCCTTGTATCGCACATTATATCACACACAGGTCAACACGCTGTGGGACTGCTTGTATCGCACATGATATCACACACATGTTCGGTTGGTAGAGCGGCCATGTCAGCAACTTGAGGGTTGCAGGTTCGATTCCCGCTTCTGTCATCCTAGTCACTGCCGTTGTGTCCTTGGGCAAGACACTTTACCCACCTGCTCCCAGTGCCACCCACATTGGTTTAAATGTAACTTAGATATTGGGTTTCATTATGTAAAGCGCTTTGAGTCACTAGAGAAAAGCGCTATATAAATATAATTCACTTCACTTCACATGTAAACATACTGCAGGACTGCTTTTACCACACATTATAATCACACACAAGCAAACACGCTGCAGGACTCCTTGTATCACACATTATATCACACACAAGTCAACACGCTGCAGGACTGCTTTTACCACACATTATGATCACACACAAGCAAACATGCTGCCGGACTCCTTGTATCACACAAATCACACACAAGTAAACACGCTGCAGGACTGTTTATATCGCACATATCACACACAAGTAAGCACGCTGCGGGACTCCTTGTATCACACATTATATCACACACAAGTCAACACGCTGCAGGACTGCTTGTATCGCACATATCACACACAAGTCAACAAGCTGCAGGACTGCTTGTATCGCACATATCACACACAAGTCAACACGCTGCGGGACTCCTTGTATCGCACTTTATATCACACAAGTCAACATGCTGCAGGACTGTTTATATCGCACATATCACACACAAGTAAGCATGCTGCAGGACTCCTTGTATCACACACAAGTCAACAGGCTGTGGGACTCCTTTTATCGCGCTTTATATCACACACAAGTTAACATGCTGCAGGACTGCTTGTATCGCACATTATATCACACAAAAGTTAACACGCTGCAGGACTGCTTGTATCGCACATTATATCACACACAAGTCAACACGCTGCGGGACTCCTTGTATCGCACTTTATATCACACAAGTTAACATGCTGCAGGACTGTTTATATCGCACATATCACACACAAGTCAACATGCTGCAGGACTCCTTGTATCACACATTATATCACACACAAGTCAACACGCTGCGGGACTCCTTGTATCGCACTTTATATCACACAAGTTAACATGCTGCAGGACTGTTTATATCGCACATATCACACACAAGTCAACATGCTGCAGGACTCCTTGTATCACACATTATATCACACACAAGTCAACAGGCTGCGAGACTCCTTGTATCGCACATTATATCACACACAAGTCAACAGGCTGCAAGACTCCTTGTATCGCACATTATATCACACACAAGTCAACACGCTGCAGGACTGCTTTTACCACACATTATATCACACACAAGCAAACATGCTGCGTGACTCCTTGTATCGCACATGATATCACACACAAGTCAACACGCTGCGAGACTCCTTGTATCACACTTTATATCACACACAACTCAACACGCTGCAGGACTGCTTGTATCGCACATATCACACAAAAGTCAACACGCTGCATGACTGCTTGTATCGCACATATACACAAGTCAACACTGCAGGACCCCCTGTATATTGCACATGATATCACACACAAGTCAAACCGCTGCAGGACTCCTTGTATCGCACATTATATCTCACACACGTCAACACGCTGCGGGACTACTTGTATCGCACATGATATCACAAGTCGACATGCTTGTATTGCACATTTTACATGCAAGCCGATAGCAATCAACACTTTACATTGACTTTTTACTGATATCAGACTGACTGGCTATATTTGTATGGATCGAAATGACTGTCGCCATGGAGGCAGGGATTAACGACTTAGAGGCGGCCTGGCACTGTGGAGAGGCGTTAGCCGCTAGCGAGGACGCTGCATTGCCTTGAGAATGCGGTCAGATTTCTCGAGCGTGTCATCAACATCTTGCTAGTATTAAAATGTCTGTCCTTGGCGTATGAAGCTGCGAGTCACATGACAGACCATGTGACCTCCACTACATTTCAGCTATCTGGCGGTAAAAGCAGTAGAATTTAGCCAACAAAAAGAGAAAGAATGTGGTCTGACAGAATAATCCGTTTTTTTTTCCTTTCCTGGGTCTGCTGCATCCATTAGCAGAAGCATAATCACAGGTTAATGAAGTGGAACCATAACGAGCAGGCTGACAGTCCATGAGTAAATAGAAATGTATCCTAGCAACAGTCCCACCGTGTGCGTGGGTGTGTGTGTGCGTGCGTGTGTGTGTGTGTGTGTGTGTGTTGGGCCTCTCACTAGTGGAGGACAACACCTACTTTGAAGTCGAACACAAACGTGCTGCCATTGAAAGAGTGTTGCTGTCAAACATCAACATGTTGACCAACACAACACTTTTCTTCTGCTTTCCTGCTGCAGATACCTGAAATAACATCTTCACTCTGCAAATGTAGTTGTTTTTTTTTACACAAGTTCCTCTTATTGGTGTTTTCCAGCCTGCAGACACGCCCACCCTGCCTAAAGGGTTCAAAGAAGGTGGGCCAATGACCAATTAAATGTCAATATGCGATATTATCACGGTATTAAATGTCTATGTGCAATATAATGGTATTAAATCTCAATGTGCGATATCACGGTATTGATTTGCAAATTGCGATATCACAATATCAAATTGCAAGGTGCGATATTATCACATACCGTATTTCCTTGAATTGCCGCAGGGCATATAGTATGCGCCGGCCTTGAATTACTGTCGGATCAAATTCGCTTCGCACAATAATTAGCACCTGCTTAATATTACCGCCTGGTCAAACTCGTGACGTCACGAGAGACACTTCCCCTGTCATCATTTTCAAAATGGAGGAGGCTGATTTCAATACCGGTAATTTGAAATCACATAAAGGGAAGAAGATTAAGAGCTATTCAGTAGGATTTAAGGTCCAAGCTTACATCACACTCAAATTTTTACTGCATGCCTTTGGTAAGTGCTGGAGTGAGAAGAGGTTTTAAAATAATTAGCGCATGCTTACTTTTACCGCATGGCTTTAGTAAGCGCAGGAGTGAGAATCCGTGAGAGGTTTTAAATTAATTAGCGGCTCGGCAGCAATTCAAGGAAATACGGTATATCAAATCTCAATGTGAGATATCACAGTATGACTCTCAATGTATTAAATGCAGATCTGCGATATCACAGTATGAAATTGCAATTTGCTATATTATCACAGTATTAAATGCCAATGTGCGATATTATCACATATTAAATGTCAACATGCTATATTATTTCGGTATTAAATGTAGACTTGCGATATTATCACTGTATCAAGTGTCATCGTGCGATATTATCACGGTATTAAATGTCCACGTGCGATACTATCTCTGTTTTAAATGATAACGTGTGATATTATCACGGTATTAAATGTCAACATGCGATATCACAATATTAAATATCAACGTGCGATATTATCACAATATTAAATGTCAACGTTAAGATAATCGTTGACTGATCGACTATCAAAATAATCGTTAGTTGCAGCCTCAGTCCATATATTTTATTTTTTCGTTTTTACAATTGTTTTAATTTAGACAGGTATATTGATGTTTAAATGTTGCAGAAACTATCTTGTATTATCCACTACTGAGGTGACTCAATGGCCACTAGTGTGTTTCTGTGGGGTATTAATTTAAGTGTACTATGTAGTGTGTTTCTCCAGCCCTGGTCATGTGGGGACATGAAGTATGCCAATTTAAAGTCGGACATGGCAGAAGGCCACCACTGATTTATATCGTGATAGACACTAAGTGGCTGGGGAGAGGGAAGTTTAGGCTTCCCTGCTTAGGCTGCTGCCCCCACGACCCGACCTCAGATAAGTAAGAAGATGGCTGGACACGATATATATATATATATATACATATATATATATATATATATATATATATATATATATACCAATTGTGCAAGTTCTCCCACTTAAAATGATGACAGAGGTCTGTAATTTTCATCATAGGCACACTTCAGTGAATCCTCGGATTCAGGAGTAACAGTGTGGTTTTCGTCCTGGTCGTGGAACTGTGGACCAGCTCTATACTCTCGGCAGGGTTCTTGAGGGTGCATGGGAGTTTGCCCAACCAGTCTACATGTGCTTTGTGGACTTGGAGAAGGCATTCGACCGTGTCCCTCGGGAAGTCCTGTGGGGAGTGCTCAGAGAGTATGGGGTATCGGACTGTCTTATTGTGGCGGTCCGTTCCCTGTACGATCAGTGCCAGAGCTTGGTCCGCATTGCCGGCAGTAAGTCGAACACATTTCCAGTGAGGGTTGGACTCCGCCAAGGCTGTCCTTTGTCACCGATTCTGTTCATAACTTTTATGGACAGAATTTCTAGGCGCAGTCAAGGCGTTGAGGGGTTCCGGTTTGGTAACCGCAGGATTAGGTCTCTGCTTTTTGCAGATGATGTAGTCCTGATGGCTTCATCTGACTGGGATCTTCAGCTCTCGCTGGATCGGTTCGCAGCCGAGTGTGAAGCGACCGGAATGAGAATCAGCACCTCCAAGTCCGAGTCCATGGTTCTCGCCCGGAAAAGGGTGGAGTGCCATCTCCGGGTTGGGGAGGAGACCCTGCCCCAAGTGGAGGAGTTCAAGTACCTAGGAGTCTTGTACACGAGTGAGGGAAGAGTGGATCGTGAGATCGACAGGCGGATCGGTGCGGCGTCTTCAGTAATGCGGACGTTGTACCGGTCCGTTGTGGTGAAGAAGGAGCTGAGCCGGAAGGCAAAGCTCTCAATTTACCGGTCGATCTACGTTCCCATCCTCACCTATGGTCATGAGCTTTGGGTCATGACCGAAAGGATAAGATCACGGGTACAAGCGGCCGAAATGAGTTTCCTCCGCCGTGTGGCGGGGCTCTCCCTTAGAGATAGGGTGAGAAGCTCTGCCGTCCGGGAGGAACTCAAAGTAAAGCCGCTGCTCCTTCACATCGAGAGGAGCCAGATGAGGTGGTTCGGGCATCTGGTCAGGATGCCACCCGAACGCCTCCCTAGGGAGGTGTTTAGGGCACGTCCAACCGGTAGGAGGCCACGGGGAAGACCCAGGACACGTTGGGAAGACTATGTCTCCCGGCTGGCCTGGGAACGCCTCGGGATCCCCCGGGAAGAGCTAGACGAAGTGGCTGGGGAGAGGGAAGTCTGGGTTTCCCTGCTTAGGCTGTTGCCCCCGCGACCCGACCTCGGATAAGCGGAAGATGATGGATGGATGGATGGATGGCACACTTCAACTGTGAGAGACAGAATGTGAAAAAAAAAATCCAGGAATTCACATTGTAGGAATTTTAAAGAATTTATTTGTAAATTATGTTGGAAAATAAGTATTTGGTCAACCATTCAAAGCTCTCACTGATGGAAGGAGGTTTTGGCTCAAAATCTCACGATACATGGCCCCATTCATTCTTTCCTTAACACGGATCAATCGTCCTGTCACCTTAGCAGAAAAACCGCCCCAAAGCATGATGTTTCCACCCTCGTGCAACTCAGTATTCTTCTTCCTCCAAACACAACAAGTTGAGTTTATACCAAAAAGTTCTATTTTGGTTTCATCTGACCACATGACATTCTCCCAATCCTCTGCTGTATCATCCATGTATCCATTTTGGTATAAACTCAACTACTCGTGTTTGGGGAAGAAGAATACTGAGTTGCATCCCAAAACACCATAACTACTGTGATGCATGGGGGTGGAAACATCATGCTTTGGGGCTGTTTTTCTGCTAAGGGGACAGGACGATTGATCCGTGTTAAGGAAAGAATGAATGGGGCCATGTATCGTGAGATTTTGAGCCAAAACCTCCTTCCATCAGCGAGAGCTTTGAATGGTTGACCTAATACATATTTTCCACTATAATTTACAAATAAATTCTTTAAAATTCCTACAGTGTGAATTCCTGGATTTTTTTTCACATTCTGTCTCTCACAGTTGAAGTGTACCTATGATGAAAATTACAGTCCTCTGTCATCATTTTAAGTGGGAGAACTTGCACAATCGGTGGCTGACTAAATACTTTTTTGCCCCCCCGTATAAATCCATATATATGTATATGTGTGTATATATATATATATATATATATATATATATATATATATATACACACACACACACATGTAACCATTATATATTTATGTATATAATGTATATATGTATGTTACCTTACATCCAGTTGGCCTTCGAACCTGGATCAAATTGTTTTATCCCAATGCGACCCCCCCAGTCACAAAGTTCTGACACCTTGCTGCAGACGGTAACTAAGAGGTACAACAAAATGAGCATCTTACTTTTGAGAGCTAATTGTTGCGCGTTCAACTTGACAATGTAGTTAGTTTTCCATGCTTGTGTTAACATTTCCTTTCCTTCCTGCCACGGTCCTTTTTATTCAACTCATCATAAAAGAAGTGAATCATTACCGATATGGAGCGGTATAAAAGATTTAAATAGTGATAGAGTTCTCAGCCCTGGACTGGATGTGAGTGAGTCCTCACGGTGAAGTTCTGGTGAGTTAAATGAGTTTAGATCCTGAGGCCAAGTGGACTACAACAGTCCAAGAGTGATGATTATTCAGTTGACCACCCACAAGTCATTCAAGACTTTTACAAAAGCCACCAAGGAGCGCGGCTGGAGAAGAAAAATGCTTCTTTTGCTTGTGTTTTCAAAGACGAGAAGCTGGCGTAGACCCCCCCTCAACATGGCCATGTAAATCTCCACCATGGAGAGTTTAGTCGTCCCTCTCTCTCCTAACATCTCTTTCTTCTGGTGCCAAGCCATCAGAGAGCTCTTTTGCATCAGCCCCTGCTAGCGAGAGTGGGCGACGCCATCCTCTCTCCCTGGTAACCCGGGGAAGAGACGGGCATGGCGAGATAAAGTGCCTTCTTTTGATCTGCCTCTGTTTGATGGCAGCTTGATATCTCCACTACTTCAAGCTCCATTCATCTCCTCTCCTCCCATCCACTGTTGCCTCCCCAAAAGTCTGTCACGGACTCCTCTCGTCTAATCCTGTCACACGCAGGTTTGGAAGATTCCTAATGAGCCAGAACAAGGTGGGAGAGTCAAAGATGTCTGCCACAAGTTCACAGCATGAACACAAGGAAAGATGACGTTCCTCCACTTGATCGTGGCAGTCATGAAGATGTATCCTCTGCAATGATAATGGGTCGCGCTCACATTTGGGCCGATACGTGAATCCATACCTATTTTTGATGCTTTTGTTTGTATTAATAAATATTAATTGTTAATAAATGTATTTTTAATGTAATATTTAAAATAAGTGTGATATCCAGTTGTTAAAGGGGAACATTGTGTGTTCCAACTATCGTGGGATCACACTCCTCAGCCTTCCCGGTAAGGTTTATTCAGGTGTACTGGAGAGGAGGCTACGTCGGATAGTCGAACCTCGGATTCAGGAGGAACAGTGTGGTTTTCGTCCTGGTCGTGGAACTGTGGACCAGCTCTATACTCTCGGCAGGGTTCTTGAGGGTGCATGGGAGTTTGCCCAACCAGTCTACATGTGCTTTGTGGACTTGGAGAAGGCATTCGACCGTGTCCCTCGGGAAGTCCTGTGGGGAGTGCTCAGAGAGTATGGGGTATCGGACTGTCTTATTGTGGCGGTCCGTTCCCCGTACGATCAGTGCCAGAGCTTGGTTTGCATTGCCGGCAGTAAGTCGAACACATTTCCAGTGAGGGTTGGACTCCGCCAAGGCTGTCCTTTGTCACCGATTCTGTTCATAACTTTTATGGACAGAATTTCTAGGCGCAGTCAAGGCGTTGAGGGGTTCCGGTTTGGTAACCGCAGGATTAGGTCTCTGCTTTTTGCAGATGATGTGGTCCTGATGGCTTCATCTGACTGGGATCTTCAGCTCTCGCTGGATCGGTTCGCAGCCGAGTGTGAAGCGACCGGAATGAGAATCAGCACCTCCAAGTCCGAGTCCATGGTTCTCGCCCGGAAAAGGGTGGAGTGCCATCTCCGGGTTGGGGAGGAGACCCTGCCCCAAGTGGAGGAGTTCAAGTACCTAGGAGTCTTGTACACGAGTGAGGGAAGAGTGGATCGTGAGATCGACAGGCGGATCGGTGCGGCGTCTTCAGTAATGCGGACGTTGTACCGATCCGTTGTGGTGAAGAAGGAGCTGAGCCGGAAGGCAAAGCTCTCAATTTACCGGTCGATCTACGTTCCCATCCTCACCTATGGTCATGAGCTTTGGGTCATGACCGAAAGGATAAGCTCACGGGTACAAGCGGCCGAAATGAGTTTCCTCCGCCGTGTGGCGGGGCTCTCCCTTAGAGATAGGGTGAGAAGCTCTGCCATCCGGGAGGAACTCAAAGTAAAGCCGCTGCTCCTCCACATCGAGAGGAGCCAGATGAGGTGGTTCGGGCATCTGGTCAGGATGCCACCCGAACGCCTCCCTAGGGAGGTGTTTAGGGCACGTCCAACCGGTAGGAGGCCACGGGGAAGCCCCAGGACACGTTGGGAAGACTATGTCTCCCGGCTGGCCTGGGAACGCCTCGGGATCCCCCGGGAAGAGCTAGACGAAGTGGCTAGGGAGAGGGAAGTCTGGGTTTCCCTGCTTAGGCTGTTGCCCCCGCGACCCGATCTCGGATAAGCGGAAGATGATGGATGGAAAGGGGAACATTATCACAATTTCAGAAGGGTTAAAACCAATAAAAATCAGTTCCCAGTGGCTTATTTTATTTTTTGAAGTTTTTTCAAAATTTTACCCATCACGCAATATCCCGAAAAACTGCTTCAAAGTGCCTGATTTTCACCATCGCTAAATCCACCCGTCCATTTTCCTGTGACGTCACTGCGTGATGCCAATACAAACAAACATGGCGGATAGAACAGAAAGCTATAGCGACATTAGCTCGGATTCAGACTCGGATTTCAGCGGCTTAAGCGATTCAACAGATTACGCATGTATTGAAATGGATTGTAGGAGTGTGGAGGCAGATAGCGAAAACGAAATTGAAGAAGAAACTAAAGCTATTGAGCCATGTCGCGACAGACAGCGGCAACGAGGACGAATTCGGCAATCGCCTTCTAACCAACGATTGCATCTTTTGACCACTGGTGCAACTTAAATCCGTTGATTGGTATGTGTTTGTTTGGCATTAAATGTGGGTGGAGGGAAAGGCTGGATGCAAATATAGCTACAATTGAGGCATAATGATGCAATATGTACATACAGCTAGCCTAAATAGCATGTTAGCATTGATTAGCTTGCAGTCATGCCGTGCGCAAATATGTCTGATTAGCACATAAGTCAATAACATCAACAAAACTCACCTTTGTGATTTTGTTGACTTTATCGTTGGAAATGCATCTGCATGCTTTGAGTGTCGCAGGATATCCACACATCTCTGTCGTAGCATCGCTATCGGTGGCGATGCAACGACAACAGAACAAACGAGAGACTTTCGCATCTTTCGACCACTGGTGCAACTTGAATCCGTCGATTGGTATGTGTTTGTTTGGCATTAAATGTGGGTGGAGGGAAAGGCCGGATGCAAATATAGCTACAAATGAGGCATAGTGATGCAATATGTACATACAGCTAGCTTAAGCATGTTAGCATCGATTAGCATGCCGTGACCATTGATATGTCTGATTAGCACACTCCACGTAAGTCAACTTGAATCCGTCCCTGTCCGACAACACATCGACGAGGCATAATGTCTCCAAGGTATGGAAAACAGTCGAAAAAACGGAAAATAACAGAGCTGATTTGACTTGTGTGTGTAATGTGTTTGAGAAAATGGAGGATTGCTTCCTGTTGTGACATCACGGGTGAAAGGTCATTGCTCCAACAGCGAACAATTGAAAGGCGTTTCAATCGCCAAATTCACCGTTTTAGAGTTCAGAAATCCGTTAAAAAAACATATGGTCTTTTTTCTGCAACATCAAGGTATATATTGACGCTTACATAGGTCTGGTGATAATGTTCCCCTTTAAATCTTGTTTTGTTTTGTTTTTTAACTTTAGAGTCTTAATTCTCCTGCCGGGGCACACTTACAGTTACTTACTAAACTGTCCCATGTGTGATGTCCGTAGGAGTGTTTTCATGCAAATTTGTATGTGCTATTGCGATGTAAATAAGCTAGCGTCGTTAGCATCAGCTAATATGCTAACAGTTTTACAAGTGTCTGTGTTAATATTATTAACCTACAATGGCATTTTCTGTTGTATTGTTTTAGTTTCACAAATTTCTCAGTAAATTCACCAAAACGTCACCGTGGAGTTATCGAGTCTATTTAGCTGATTGGAGAGCTCGTTTCCGCATTTAGTGGGTCCATGACGATGACTTCTGTTTTGTTTGATTAGCCGCTTTACTGCAGTGTTACAGACATACAGTGGGGCAAAAAAGTATTTAGTCAGCCACCGATTGTGCAAGTTCTCCCACTTAAAATGATGACAGAGGTCTGTAATTTTCATCATAGTACACTTCAACTGTGAGAGACAGAATGTGAAAAAAAAATCCAGGTATTCACATTGTAGGAATTTTAAATAATTTATTTGTAAATTATGGTGGAAAATAAGTATTTGGTCAACCATTTAAAGCTCTCATTTATGGAAGGAGGTCTTGGCTCAAAATCCCACGATACATGGCCCCATTCATTCTTTCCTTAACGTGGATCAATCGTCCTGTCCCCTTAGCAGAAAAACAGCCCCAAAGCATGATGTTTCCACCACCATGCTTCACAGTAGGTGTGGTGTTCTTGGGTAGCAACTCAGTATTCTTCTTCCTCCAAACACGACAAGTTGAGTTTATACCAAAATGGATACATGGATGATACAGCAGAGGATTGGGAGAATGTCATGTGGTCAGATGAAAGCAAAATATAACTTTTTGGTATAAACTCAACTTGTCGTGTTTGGAGGAAGAAGAATACTGAGTTGCATCCCAAGAACACCATACCTACTGTGAAGCATGGGGGTGGAAACATCATGCTTTGGGGCTGTTTTTCTGCTAAGGGGACAGGACGACTGATCCGTGTTAAGGAAAGAATGAATGGGGCCATGTATCGTGAGATTTTGAGCAAAAACCTCCTTCCATCAGTGAGAGCTTTGAATAGTTGACCAAATACTCATTTTCCACCATAATTTTAAAATAAATTCTTTAAAATTCCTACAACGTGAATTCCTGGATTTTTTTTCACATTCTATCTTTCACCGTTGAAGTGTACCTATGATGAAAATTACAGACCTCTGTCATCATTTTAAGTGGGAGAACTTGCACAATCGATGGCTGACTAAATACTTTTTTGCCCCACTGTATACCAATTAAAGTATGTAAATTAACATTTACAAAATATATATTTGATCCGTCAGGCTGAGGCCGTCAGTCAACATTTGGGCCTTCCTGATTTAAATTCAAGTATATCTACGGTAGAGAATATATTCATGTGGGCCCCATTCATGGGTGGATCTTGTGTGAGTGGAAGGTGGAGGGTTAATCCGTTTGCAATGCAGTCTGCTGAAAATGACGGAAAGCACCACTCTATAAAGCAACTGACATTGTGGTTAAAGTTGGAATTGCCACAAAACCAATTTTAAGCTATTCAACACTTTACTGACGTCCGACGGATAAATTGGATGTTCGTCACGTTTCATGTGTCAGGTAAATCGTGACGAATGGGGCCATATGAATCCCTTCCTACTGTAAATTATTCTCTGGAATAATTGAGTGTTATTAAAAACAGCAAGGACTTCATCAAATATTTGTTGTGAAGAAAAGGCACTCTATCAGTGATCGCATGTCCCATCTGAAGTCCGTATCACATCAGCCAATAAAAAAAAAGAGTTGAGAGGCGGTACTTACTCGTCGTCAGGTGTTAGTTGTACTGGCTCGTTGGTAAATTGTGTGTCAAAGTTTTCAAGGCCGTATTCATCGGAGATCTGAGGTTTGAAGGGCGGAGTCATCTCTTTTTTCTCCAGCTGGACACAAACAGATACTTTTTACTGCTCGGGACATAAAAAAAGGGTTTAATGGCTGCATCAAGAAACATTCGGACTCTGCTAAGGTAGAAAATAAGTATCAACAAAGTATGTGATCTGCCCATCAATAACTGATCACAAAATATATTTTAGTATTTTTGGTCTCGCCGCTGACAGAAGCGGGTAAACTATGTGGCGACCGTGTGGAGCCGCTCCAATAAGTTAATAATCATTGCCTCCATTGCATCGAAAAAATTACATGTTTTACAAATATTATTACCACTGGATGATGAGACTAAACGTGTAAGAGCAATTAGTAGCAGACACGCTAATCGCTAGTTGCTAAACGAGCTTGACACAGCAGAATAAATAAGTCTGAGTGAAACTTTTTTCAAATAAGTTTGAATTGTGTCAAACCGTTGGTGAATTTTAGATGATGAAAGTCATTTACTGTGGTTAGTAAACATTACAACTAATGACATTTAAAACATTTCACCTTTGACAAACTTTCTGGAATAAGTACAGACACTTGTGTGTGATATCATGTGCGATATGAGTGGTCCTGCAGCATGTTTACTTGTTTGTGAAATCATGTGCAATACAAGCGATCCTGCAGCGTGTTTACTTGGGTGTGATATCATGTGCGATACAAGCAATCCTGCATCATGTTTAGTTGTGTGTGATGTCATGTGCGATATAAGCAGTTCTGCAGAGTGTTTACTTGTGTGAGATATCATTTGCGATGCGAGTGTTCCTGCAGCGTGTTTACTTGTGTGTGATATCATGTGCGATACAAGCAGTTCTGCAGAGTGCTTACTTGTGTGAGATATCATTTGCGATGCGAGTGTTCCTGCAGCGTGTTTACTTGTGTGGGATATCATGTGCAATACGAGCAGTGCTGCGGTGTGTTTACTTATGTGTGATGTCATCTGCGATACTAGCAGTCCCCCTGAATGTTTTGATTTGTGTGTGATATCATGTGCGATACATGTGCGATACAAGCAGATCTGCAGAGTTCTTAATTGTGTGAGATATCATTTGCGATGCGAGGGTTCCTGCAGCGTGTTTACTTGTGTGTGATATCATGTGCGATACAAGCAGTTCTGCAGAGTGCTTACTTGTGTGAGATATCATTTGCGATGCGAGTGTTCCTGCAGCGTGTTTACTTGTGTGGGATATCATGTGCAATACGAGCAGTGCTGCGGTGTGTTTACTTATGTGTGATGTCATCTGCGATACTAGCAGTCCCCCTGAATGTTTTTACTTGTGTGTGATATCATGTGCGATACAAGCAGTCCTGCATCATGTTTACTTGTGTGTGATATCATGTGCGATACAGGCAGTTCTGCAGAGTGCTTACTTGTGTGAGATATCATTTGCGATGCGAGTGTTCCTGCAGCGTGTTTACTTGTGTGTGATATCATGTGCGATACAAGCAGTTCGGCAGAGTGCTTACTTGTGTGAAATATCATTTGCGATGCGAGTGTTCCTGCAGCGTGTTTACTTGTGTGGGATATCATATGCAATACAAGCAGTGCTGCGGCGTTTACTTGTGTGTGATGTCATCTGCGATACTAGCAGTCCTCCTGAGTGTTTTTACTTGTGTGTAATATCATGTGCGATACAAGCAGTCCTGCAGCGTGTTTACCTGTGCAAACTTGGAAAGCCAGTTATTTAAATGTCCTCCAATAAACACCCAATTATTTTCTACTTAACTCATTTACAAGAGGTAAACATGCTAGGCTGTAGACTACCAGCAGCTACACAGTAGTTAAGCACACAATAGCACACCAGCTACACATGAGTAATCATCATTGAACAATAAAACAGCACAGTAGTCAATCTAAACAAGTATCAAATAATTATAGTTGCATATTACTTACACATACAAAGTCTCCAAGGCAGAATTAGTAACAAACGTGTCGGAATCATTCAATTTTATGAGTTATTGTGACCACTAGCTTTTCTAACGTTCCATACTATAAAAAAAAAATACAAGTACCGTATTTCCTTGAATTGCCACAGGGCATATAGTATGCTTTGCAAAATAATTAGCGCATGCTTTAGTATTACCACCTGGTCAAACTCGTGACGTCAGAAGTGACACTTCCCCTGTCATCATTTTCAAAATGGAGGAGGCTCATTTCAATACCGGTAATTTGAAATCGCATAAAGGGAAGAAGATTAAGAGCTATTCAGTAGGATTTAAGGTCCAAGCTTACATCACAGTCAAATTTTTACTGTATGCCTTTTGTAAGTGCCGGAGTGAAAAGAGGTTTTAAAATAATTAGCTCATGCTTACTTTTACCGCATGCCTTTGGTAAGCGCAGGAGTGAGAGGAGGTTTTAAATTAATTAACGCCCCGGCGGCAATTCAAGAAAATACGGTATGTATGTTTCCTGCTGATATCGGTATCAGACAGTACCCAAGGATCGGTATGTTATCGGATGTGGAAAAAGTGGTAACCTTCATTGTTGCCTCAGCACACCAGAAGTTCACCATCAGGACCATTTTGCAACCATTTCTTGTTTTTCACAATTTGGAACCAAAAGACACAAACACTTGTTTTGAAACAGCACACTTTTTTCTGTAAAAACTAAGTGAATGCCATCCATCCATTTTCTACCGCTTATTCTCTTTTTGGGGTAGCGGGGGCGCTGGTGCCTATCTCAGCTACAATCGGGCGGAAGGCGGAGTACACCCTGGACAAGTCGCCACTTCATGGCAGACTAAGTGAATGTGCACGTTTAATTCAGGACGGACACTGACTCCCGTACTTCTTTTTGGCACCGAATCCCACTGGCTTACAAG
Source organism: Nerophis ophidion (assembly GCF_033978795.1). Taxonomy (NCBI): domain Eukaryota; kingdom Metazoa; phylum Chordata; class Actinopteri; order Syngnathiformes; family Syngnathidae; genus Nerophis; species Nerophis ophidion. The sequence goes on along the minus strand of NC_084616.1, from coordinate 23,166,027 downwards.
AACCCGGCGCCGATTCATGTAAAATCCAACGGTGCCATGTTACAGTGCCTGGGTCACGCTTCGGTACTTGGCCATTAGTCCAGCAGCACTGAGAGCGGACTCTCTGTAATGTTGCTACGCTTACGTAAAATAAAGCTCCACCTGTACAAAAATGCGCCAGCTTGATGCTAACATGCATTGGTTTTGCTATTGACATGCTACAATACATTGGCTTTGCTATTGACATGCTGATTACCATTAGCAATTTTACACGGCTATTTCAACACCTCCAAATGTGTCAATAAAAACTACAACTAGGATGCACATTACAATACAACAGCTGGTGTGTAGTAAGTGCACTACTTACAGTATTACCACTTTTTAGTGTACAACAGAATGCTAAAACTGAACTGACCAACACACCATAAACTACACACACTGCCATCTAACGTCTCGGACTTGACTCAGTGATGTGGTGATAGAACAAATGGACATTAGTAGGGGTGTAACGGTACACAAAAATTTCGGTTCGGTACGTACCTCGGTTTAGAAGTCACGGTTCGGTTCATTTTCGGTACAGTAAGAAAACAACAAAATATAAATGTTTTGGTTATTTATTTACCAAATTTGTAAACAATGGCTTTATACTTTTAACATTGGGAACACTATAATAATTCTGCCCAAGTTAATCCACATTAAACTGCCTCAAGTTGTTGCTTTGATTAAATAAAATGACCAAACATTTCTTCTACATTTAAAAAGTGCAACATTAAACAGTTTCAAATCAACTCATCATGCTTAATTTATTACAGCATTTGGGAAGCCTGACTTTTATTATGTAAATGTTATATTTTTGTCAACATGTGATAGCAGGGACCCTGCTATTCAAAACTAGGCAGCTACATTACTAATAATTATATATATATATTACATATATATATATACTACATATATATAGCTGAAAAAATAGTACAATAGCAATACGAGAGACTATTCATCCCTGAACACCATGGAGTTCATGTGAAATAACAGACAGACAGGGCTTTGCTGCCCCTAACACACGCACGCACGCACGCACGCACGCACGCACGCACGCACGCACGCACGCACGCACGCACGCACGCACACACACACACACACACACACACACACACACAGCAAAATGAGCTAATGTTACGCTAAAAGCGTATTAGCCTTCACCTCAAGCCAGAACTGTGAGCGAGCCGAGCTGCAGTTTAAGTTTCTAGAAGGTCAACGGGCTCATAGTGATGTTTGTAATAGTTGTGACTGGGAAGTGTTTTTTATAATTTGGGGAGAGTACGATGTCCGCTGCTAAACACATATCTGCTCGACGCTGAAGCATTGACAACATGCGTTTTGAAAACGCACTGCTGATTGGCTGTTACATCGCTCTGAATACGCACTGCTGATTGGCTTTGTATGTAACTAATCAGATGGTTGTGTGGGCGGGACAATGCTGGGTGCTCACTGCTCAGAAAGAGGCAGAAAGCAGAGCAGCTTGTTAAGACTTTAGTTTACAAACTCGTTTGATACACCCTCGTACCGAACCGAAACCCCGTACCGAAACGGTTCAATACAAATACACGTGCCGTTACACCCCAAGACATTAGTGATCATAACCAACTCAATGTTGCAATTAAAAATGAGACAATCAGACTTGTCCACGGTGTACGCCGGCTTCCACCCATGTGCAGCTGGGACAGGCTCCAGCACCTCCCCAAGACCCCATAAGGTACATGTGGATGTGAAAATGGATGGATGGACAATTAGTATTCATTAACACACAAAAGTACTAAAAGTTGGTATGGTAAGTACTTGTATTGGCTCAGATGTGAACCATCCCTACGTTGGATGACTTTGTACTCTTCTGTGTACTTTAGTATTTAGCAGCTCCTTTGTGTTGAGTAGTGATGGTTCAGAGTGTTTCCAAACAAACAACATTCCTCCTCCAGTACAAGTGCCTCCTCTGTCCTCTCACTCCCTCCTTTCATCTTCTCACACACACCTCTTCTCTGCTCCTTCTTTCTGTCTCCTGTGTCGCTCGCTGTGCTGGGAATCAATCACACGGCCTGCACCTTGTGTCTCGCCCTCTTTCAACACACACACACACACACACACACACACACACACACACACACACACACACACACACACACACACACGGGAAGTGCCCAGCGGCCGTAGGGGTGCATGAAAGATGCAGGCGAGTGTATTTGGGCTTTACTGTACAAAGGCGCTTGACATCAAAGTAGTAACTACAAGTACTCCATTACTTTTACTGAAGTTACTTTTTTGTAAAGGAGAACATTATCACCAGAAATATGTAAGCGTCAATATATACCTTGATGTTGCAGAAAAAAAGGCCATATATTTTTTTAACCGACTCCCAAACTCTAAATGGGTGAATTTTGGCGAATTAAACGCCTTTCTATTATTCGCTCTCGCGTTGTGACGTCACCTAGGTAGTCAATCCGCCATTTTCTCAAACAAATTACAAACAACGAGTCAAATCAGCTCTGTTATTTTCCTTTTTTCGACTGTTTTTCGTACCTTGGAGACATCATGCCTCGTTGGTGTGTTGTCGGAGGGTGTAACAACGCAATCAGGGACGGATTCAAGTTGATTTACTAGGAGTGTGCATCGATTAGCACGGCATGCTAATCGATGCTAACATGCTATTTAGGCTAGCTGAATGTACATTTGTAGCTATATTTGCATCCAGACTTTCCCTCCACCCACATTTAATGCCAAACAAACATTACCAATCGACGGATTTAAGTTACTCCAGTGTCAAAAGATGCGTAAGTCCCTCGTTTGGTCTACACATTTTACCTGCGATGCTAAGACAGACATGGCACAGAGATGTATGGATATCCTGCGACACTCAATCGTTGGTTAGACGGCGATCGCCGAATAGCTTCAATAGCATTTCGCTCAATAGCTTCAGTTTCTTCTTCAAATTTGTTTTCGCTATCTGCCTCCATACTCCAACCATCCGTTTCAATACATGCGTAATCTGTTGAATCGCTTAAGGCGCTGAAATCCGAGTCTGAATCCGAGCTAATGTCGCTACATCTTGCTGTGCTATCCGCCATGTTGGCATCACTGGATGACGTCACAGGAAAATGGACGGTGGATTTACAGATAGCGAAAATCAGGCACTTTAAAGCCTTTTTTTCGGGATATTCTATGATGGGTAAAATTTTGAAAAAAACTTCGAAAAATAAAATAAACCACTGGGAACTGATTTTCATTGGTTTTAACCCTTCTGAAATTGTGAAAATGTTCACCCTTTAAGTAGGAATGCAACAATACTGTATTGTATTGATAGAACTTCCCAGGGTTAATATGATCGTTTTTAATTGAAATGATGACAAAATAATAAAGTCACGGACAGACTAGCATGAAAACAGAATCCATTAACATATTTCCCCAGTAAGAAAGGACAGGCGGATTGGCCCTAGCCTAAATTTTAACATGACATCATGAGACATTAACGTACTTCCCCAGTAAGAAAAGACAAACTTCAATCTAGATGTATTCAAACACATTAGTGTCTAAGGATCTAAAATTCTGAATGTATGGATTATTAGTCTCATCGTTCATTTCCTGTTAATATCTGATCACTTCCTGTTTTAACATGTTCTATCTACTCTTCTGTTCAAATGTAATAATCACTTTGATACTTTTCATTAGTTCTGGCTGAGACTACAGATTTGGGTATGGATGCAACACCAAGTAGTTACAGCAGGAGTGATCAAACGTCGGCCCACAGGACAAGTGCGGCACCCGAGATTTGACAATGTCGCTGGCTGGGCGTTTCCAAATTAATTTTAAATATTGGACTTGTGGACAACGTGGATGAATTAGGCCAATGACCATGATTTGTATGATAGAATCAACCAAACTTGATAGCTGATACTGTCACCTGATTGGCTGTTAGCGTGTCACTCCCACTGATCAGTGATCACTGATTGCTCGGATACCAGAGAGCGAGTGCCTTTGTTCATTCAACCAACCTTGCCTCCATACTTCATCTTTCTCCCCACCAAGAAAAAAATAAAAATCTGACATTTTATTGTACACGTTTCTTATTGATATGGATTACGTGTCTATCACGATATATATTGATATCGTTTTATCGCCCAGCCCTAATGACGATTACTGTAAATTCCCAAGTATAAGTTGTTACGTTTTTGACCTAAACTTGATGGAGCAGCGAATAAATGGATGTTTCTTCACTGGCAGCAATAATTAAAATAATACAAAAAAACAAGCAAAAACATTTAGAGGGTGTTTTACTGTTTGTGCTATGGCGCCATCTTTTGGATGAATTTGCTCACTGCAGGTAAAGCAGTTTTTCAATTTATCGGTAATGTTTTTTGTTTTTTTTCAATCATTGTGCTGTTCAGTTTTCCAGCTATCCACAGCGTTCCCACTTGCATGGACCCTTTATTCATCAATCCAAGCAACGTTTGTAAGTTTTACAATATAACTAAAACAATTTTTACTTACTAAACCGTCCCATGTGTTATGTCTGTAGGAGTGTTTCCATGCATACTTGTACGTGCTAGCAGGGTTAGCATTAGCTAACATGCTAACACGTTTACAAGTGTCTGTGTTAGTATTATTAACTTACAAAGTCGTTCTTTTTGTATAGTTTCAGTTTCGTAAATTCACCGTGGAGTTATCGAGTCTGTTTAGCTGATTGGAGAGCTAGCTTGCACGCTGACTTCTGTTTTGTTTGCTCGGCCGTTTTACTGCCCTGTTACAGACAAACAATTAAGGTATGTAAAACATTTACATAGTATTTCCATGTAAATAACTCATTTCACAATATACATATATACGACTTATAGTCTGGCGGAAACGTTTGACAGGTCAAATCTGAATGTAAAATATGTGTTCCAGCTCTTTGAAAAGGAGGCGTGTGTTCACCCTCATCAAGCTCAATGAAGAAGTTAGCGTGTGGAAAAGGGAATGAAAGGACGGCAGGTAAATGATATTCAGACGTGGCATCTCTTCAGAGAGAAAAGCCTCACCCTGGGGAGGCAAGAGATGAATATTCATGGCAGCAACAACAGCCTGTCAGGACTGGAGACAAGCTTCTAGTTGGAGGGCAGAGAGCGTCTCTTCTGCACCTCTCAAAGCTTTGTCAACTTGTTTTCTCGCTCGCTGCACTCAGGACTCTCCTGCTTTGATATCCTTTGGTGCCGACTTCACAGCGGTGCTCATTAACACCGACGACTGTTTTCCTGCTCACGTCGTTGCTACCTGCCGCCCTGAAACTTTGTCCCACCAGGGACACCACGCTGAAAACCACCTCGGCCTTTTAAGGAAGCACATTAGTGACGCCTTTATTGTGCAGCTGGAAACAAAAGACGGGGCTCAACGCCGAAAAAGCACAGAATTTATTAGCGAAGCTGCTGGAGAGTTGTCCCGAATTGCTGAGTGTTAAACTTTGAAGTTTGCTTTCAACTAAAATGTGAAAATACTGTAGGTTAGAGGTGGTGTACCCTTTATATTTCCGTCCATAAAGTAGTAACTCCCGTAATCAATAATAGTCAACAATACTAAACAAACTGAGCTGTTAGCTTGTTAACTGACACCTGTGTCTCATTTGCAAGTGCTGTACTGATGTGTATTATAGAGCAGACTTAGGTAGGTGGCACTGGTGTGTAGATCACGGCATGCTGCTGCAATCTGGAAGTAGTCTTTGCCATTAGCTTTTTAGCTGACAGCTGTGACCCATTTGCAATAATGTACTGTTTCGTATTATACAGCAAACTTAGCATATTTTAGGTAGGTGGCACTGGTGTGTAGATCACCATGTGTTACTGCAACTTGGAAGTAGTCTTTGCCATTAGCTTGTTAGCTAACAACCGTGTCTCATTTGCAAGTACTGTACTGACTTGCATGCCTTAGGTAGGTGGCACTGGTGTATAAATCACCCCATGTTGTAGTCCTTGTAGTGACAAATGTAAGATAAAAAGACTAGCTTTTAGAGGAAAAAAAATACTAAAAACTAGTGAAAGTATCTGTTCAAATCAATTTTATTGGTGTATCTGAAAAATACCAGGAATTGTATGTCTTTTATTAAACACAAAATATTGTTTTATGTGGGGGGTATCATAACATATAACTAGATGAGACAATTCTTGAAGGAATTGCGTGTGAATGCTCAAATGCTGAAGTTGAACTGAAATGCTGACAAATTGTAGTATGAGTGTAAGACAAGTTTAAATGTAGAAATTGTTTGAATGTTGAAGAGTTTGAGTTTCCAGGAAAAACGGAATTTGGTTTGGTAACTTAGAATAGTGTTAGTTGGATGAGTGAAATGTGTTGATGTTGGAATGGTTTGAATAGGTTATAAAAATGTGTGAATTGCGAAAGTTTAAAAGATGCACAATTTATTTTGAATGGGGAAAATGTCTCTGAAAACTGTGAATTCTCGAAAATCCGGGAATTGTTTTTAATTGTTTAAGGAGAGCACAGAATTTAGAACAGGTTGAATATTTCAGAGTTGGAATGATTTGAATCGGATGAAAAATGTTGGAATTGTGGAAATTTGAACAACGTCCCATTCATTTCAATGGGAATTTCATGGAAATTTGGGAATTTCGGGAAAAGCTTGAATTTTTGGAAAAATGTTAACACACGTCAATTTTCTGAATGAAAATGCTGCTTGGAATTTCTCAAATCGGTCGATAAATGTTGAAGTAGTAACATTTTCAATTGATAAATTCCAGGAATTTTGGGAAAACCGCAAATTTTTCCGGTTAAAAAAAACAGCTCTGTTTTTTGTCCTGATTAAGAGGAATGTTTGGATGGTGGAACGGTTAAAGTGGGTTGAAAAATGTGGAAGGAGCAGTCCTGAGGAAAAAGGGAATTCTGGGAATTCCTGGAATTTTTTTGAACTTGGGAAAATTATAGTTTGAATTTCCATGGTGAGTGGGATATGTTGAAGGTTAAAAAATGTGTAAATTTTAAAAATGGCCAATTGATTTTCAATAGAAAAAATGTCCCGGAATACCTGGAATTCTGGGAATTTTTTTAATTTGTTAAGGGAAAGCCCGCTAATCTTCCGAATAGGCTGAACAGTTTGGAGTTGGAACGCTTTGAATCGGATAAAAAAGTGGAAGGTAGAGCGCGCCAAAATCAGGAGAAGAAGATAAAGAAGAAGTAGAAGAGTAAATACATGAATTTTGGTGTAGAAAACCATATGTGTCAATGTTTTGGAACATTCACACAATTAGCGTAGTTCCCAATTTTAACATGTTTGAACTAGAATAGAAAAAAATATAGATCTTCATGCTAAAATCCCCCAGGGATCAATAAAGTACTTTCTATTCTATTCTATTCTATTCTATTCTATTCTATTCTATTCTAGTCTAAAATTAAGATGATGATGCAAAGTCAATGACTAAAAATAAGTAAATAGCTCTTAAAACTGGGGACATTTCTACAAATGACATTTCAAATCTCAGCTTGTGGCAAATATGCAGTGTAGAGCAGGCGTCCTTAACCTTTTTGACCTCGGGGCCCAACATTTCCACTACAACAATGCACACTCAAATATTAACACTGAATTAGTCTTCATTGAAACCAAATCTAACCTGCTTACCAGTTTGGCAGAGGGGTTCCAAGCATGTGGAGGCCATGTTGATATTTGTCACTTCCAAAGTTAATACAATATTTTTTTAACCTTTAGGGCCCTCCTCAAGTTTGGTGGTGGTCCTAGGAAGTTCCCAGTCATAATTTATTTTTTAAAAGTTATGTATTGTTTATTTATTTGTATTCAACGCCGATCAACTTCAGGTCTGTCAATATAAAGTTATTACATGTATGTTTACTATAAGTTGTGTGTATGATGAGTGTTGTATAAAGTAAACTATAAGTTGTGTATATAAAGTACACTATACGTTGTGTGAATGATGGGTGTTGTATAAAGTACACTATAAGTTGTGTGTGTGAATAGTGTTGTATGAAGTACACTAATTTGTATGTATGAGTGTTGTATAAAGTACACTGTAAATTGTATGTATACAGTACAGTATACGTTGTGTACTAATTTGTAAGTATGATCAGTGTTGTATAAAATACATTATATGTTGTATGTAGGATGAGTGTTGTATAAAGAACACAATAAGTTGTGTGTATGATGAGTGTTGTATAAAGTGCACTTTAAGTTGTGTGCATAAAGAGTGTTGTAAAAAGTACATTATAAGTTGTGTGTATAAAGTACAATATACGTTGTGTGTATGATGAGTGTTGTATAAAGTCCACAATAAGTTGTGTGTACGAATGTTGTATAAAGTACACTATGCGTTGTTTATATGAGTGTTAAATAAAGTCCACTATAAGTTGTGTGTTTGATAAGTGTTGTATCAAGTTCACTCTAAGTTGTGTATGATGTGTTGTATAAAGTACACTATGCGTTGTTTATGAGTGTTAAATAAAGTCCACTATAAGTTGTGTGTTTGATAAGTGTTGTATCAAGTTCACTCTAAGTTGTAAGTTGTGTGTATCATGTGTTGTATAAAGTACACTATAAGTTTTGTGTATGAAGAGTGTTGTATAAAGTACACTAAATTGTGTGTATGAAGAGTGTTGAATAAAGTACACTATAAGTTGTGTGGATGATGAATGTTGTATAAAGTACACTATAAGTTTTGTGTATGAAGACTGTTGTATAAAGTACACTGAATTGTGTGTATGAAGAGTGTTGTATAAAGTACACTATAAGATGCGTGTATGATGAGTGTTGTATAAAGTACACTATAAGTTGTGTGAATGATGAGTGTTAAATAAAGTACACTATACTGTAAGTTGTGTTTATGAAGAGTGTCGTATAAAGTACACTGTAAGTTGTGTGTATGATGAGTGTTGTATAAAGTACACAATAAGTTTTGTGTAAAATGAGTGTTGTATAAAAAACACTATAAGTTGTGTGTATGAATTTTGTATAAAGTACACTATACGTTGTTTATATGATGAGTGTTGAATAAAGTATAAAATACACTATAAGTGCTGTGTTTGATGTGTTGTATAAAGTACACTAAGTTGTGTGTATGAAGGGTGTTGTATAAAGTATACTATAAGTTGTGTGTATGAAGAGTGTTGTATAAAGTACACTACAAGTTGTGTGTATGAAGAGTGTTGTATAAAGTACACTATAAGTTGTGTGTATGATGAGTGTTGTATAAAGTACACTATAAGTTGTGTAAATGATGAGTGTTGAATAAAGTACACTATACTGTAAGTTGTGTTTATGAAGTGATGTATAAAGCACACTAAGTTGTGTGTATGATGAGTGTTGAATAAAGTACACTATAAGTTGTGTGTATAATGAGTGTTGTATAAAGTACACTATAAGTTGTGTGTATGATGCGTTGTACAGCATTTAAGTCTCATCTTAAAACTCATCTGTATACTCTAGCCTTTAAATAGACCTCCTTTTTAGACCAGTTGATCTGCCGCTTCTTTTCTTTCTCCTATGTCCCCCCCTCCCTTGTGGAGGGGGTCCTGTCCGATGACCATGGATGAAGTACTGACTGTCCAGAGTCGAGACCCAGGATGGACCGCTCGTCGGGACCCAGGATGGACCGCTCGCCTGTATCGGTTGGGGACATCTCTACGCTGCTGAGCCGCTTGAGATGGTTTGCTGTGGACGGGACTCTCACTGCTGTCTTGGAGCCACTATGGATTGAACTTTCACAGTATCATGTTAGACCCGCTCGACATCCATTGATTTCGGTCCCCTAGAGGGGGGGGGTTGCCCACATCTGAGGTCCTCTCCAAGGTTTCTCATAGTCAGCATTGTTGCTGGCGTCCCACTGAATGTGAATTCTCCCTGCCCACTGGGTGTGAGTTTTCCTTGCCCTTTTGTGGGTTCTTCCGAGGATGTTGTAGTCGTAATGATTTGTGCAGTCCTTTGAGACATTTGTGATTTGGGGCTATATAAATAAACATTGATTGATTGATTGATACAAAGTACACTATAAGTTGTGTGTATGAAGAGTGTTGTATAAAGTACAGTAAGTTGTGTGTATGATTAGTGTTGTATAAAGTACACTATAAGTTGTGTGTAAAAAGAGAGTTGTATAAAGTACACTATAAGTTGTGTGTATGAAGAGTGTTGTATAAAGTACACTATAAGTTGTGTGTATGAAGAGTGTTGTATAAAGTACACTATAAGTTGTGTGTATGAAGAGTGTTGTATAAAGTACACTATAAGTTGTGTGTATGAAGAGTGTTGTATAAAGTACACTATAAGTTGTGTGTATGAAGAGTGTTGTATAAAGTACACTATAAGTTCTGTGTATGAAGAGTGTTGTATAAAGTACACTATAAGTTGTGTGTATGATAAGTGTTTTATAATGTACACTATAAGTTGTATGATGAGTGTTGTATAAAGTACACTATAAGTTGTGTGAATGATGAGTGTTGAATAAAGTACACTATACTGTAAGTTGTGTTTATGAAGTGTTGTATAAAGTACACTGTAAGTTGTGTGTATGATGAGTGTTGAATAAAGTACACTATAAGTTGTGTGTATGATGCCTTGTACAAAGTACACTATAAGTTGTGTGTATGAAGAGTGTTGTATAAAGTACAGTAAGTTGTGTGTATGATTAGTGTTGTATAAAGTACACTATAAGTTGTGTGTAAAAAGAGAGTTGTATAAAGTACACTATAAGTTGTGTGTATGAAGAGTGTTGTATAAAGTACACTATAAGTTTTGTGTATGATAAGTGTGTTGTATAAAGTACACTATAAGTTGTGTGTAAAAAGAGAGTTGTATAAAGTACACTATAAGTTGTGTGTATAAAGAGTGTTGTATAAAGTACACTACAAGTTTTGTGTATGATAAGTGTGTTGTATAAAGTACCCTATAAGTTGTGTGTATGATGAGTGTTGTATAAAGTACACTAAGTTGTGTGTATGATGAGTGTTGTATAAAGTACACGATACGTTGTGTTGGGAGTTTGGAAATTGTTTTAGATGTAAATATGAACGGAATACAATTATTTGCAAATCATTTTAGACCCATATTCAGTTGAATATGCTACAAAGACAACATATTTGATGTTCAAACTGATAAAAAAAAAAAATGTTTTCGTCAAATAATCATTAACTTTAGAATTTGATGCCAGCAACACATGACAAAGAAGTTTTGAAAGATGACAATAAATATTGATAAAGTTTAGAAATGCTCATCAAACACTTATTTGAAACATCCCACAGGTGTGCAGGCTAATTGGGAACATGTGGGTGCCATGACTGGGTATAAAAACAGCTTCCCAAAAAATGCTCAGTCTTTCACAAGAAAGGATGGGGCGAGGTACACCCCTTTGTTTACAACTGCGTGAGCAAATAGTCAAACAGTTTAAGAACAACGTTTCTCAAAGTGCAATTGCAAGACATTTAGGGATTTCAACATCTACGGTCCATAATATCAACAAAAGGTTCAGAGAATCTTGAGAAATCACTCCACGTAAGCGGCATAGCCGGAAACCAACATTAAATGACCGTGATTGTCGATCCCTCAGACGGCACTGTATCAAAAACTGACATCAATCTCTAAAGGATATCACCACATGGGCTCAGGAACACTTCAGACAACCACTGTCACTAAATACAGTTGGTCTCTACATCTGTAAGTGCAAGTTAAAGCTGTACTAGGCAAAGCGAAAGCCATTTATCAACAACATCCAGAAACGCCGCCGTCTTCTCTGGGCTCGAGATCATCTAAGATGGACTGATGCAAAGTGGAAAAGTGTTCTGTGGTCTGACAAGTCCACATTTCAAATTGTTTTTGGAAATATTCGACATCGTGTCATCCGGACCAAAGGGGAAGCGAAGCAACCAGACTGTTATCGACGCAAAGTTCAAAAGCCAGCATCTGTGATGGTATGGGGGTGCATTAGTGCCCAAGGCATGGGTAACTTACACATCTGTGAAGGCACCATTAATGCTGAAAGGTACATACAGGTTTTGGAACAACATATGCCGCTATCTAAGCGCCGTCTTTTTCTTTTTCCCTGCTTATTTCAGCAAAACAATGCCAAGTCACATTCAGCATGTGTTACAACAGCGTGGCTTCGTAAAAAAAGAGTGCGGGTACTTTCCTGGCCCAGACCTGTCTCCCATCGAAAATGTGTGGCGCATAATGAAGTGTAAAATACGTCAGTGGAGACCCCGGACTGTTGAACGACTGAAGCTCTACATAAAACAAGAATGGGAAAGAATTCCACTTTCAAAGCTTCAACAATTAGTTTCCCCAGTTCCCAAACGTTTATTGAGTGTTGTTAAATGAAAAGGTGATGTAACACAGTGGTGAACATGCCCTTTCCCAACTACTTTGGCACGTGTTGCAGCCATGAAATTTTAAGTTAATTACTATTTGCCCAAAAAAAAAAAAAAAAAAAAAATTATGAGTTTGAACATTAAATATCTTGTCTTTGTAGTGCATCCAATTGCATATGGGTTGAAAAGGATTTGCAAATCATTCCGTTTATATTTACATCTAACACAATTTCCCAACTCATATGGAAACGGGTTTTGTATAAAGGACAATAAGTTGTATAAAGTACACTATAAGTTGTGTGTATGAAGAGTGTTGTATAAAGTACACTATAAGTTGTGAGTATGATGTGTTGTACAATGTACACTATAAGTTGTGAGTATGATGTGTTGTATAATGTACACTATAAGTTGTGTGTATGATGAGTGTTGTATAACGTACACTATAAGTTGTGTGTATGAGTGTTGTATAAAGTACACTAAGTTGTGTGTATGATGAGTTTTGTATTAAGTACACTATAAGTTGTGTGGATGAAGAGTGTTGTATAAATTACACTAAGTTGTATGTATAAAGAGCACTATAAGTTGTGTGTCTGATGAGTGTTGTTTAAAGCACACTATAATTTTTGTGTATGATGAGTGTTGTATAAAGTACACTATAAGTTGTGTGAATGATGAGTGTTGTATAAAGTCCACTATAAGAAGTGAGTATGAGTGTTGTATAAAGTACACTATACGTTATTTGTATGATCAGTGTTGTATAAAGTACACTATAAGTTGTGTGTATGAAGAGTGTTGTACAATGTACACTATAAGTTGTGAGTATGATGTGTTGTATAATGTACACTATAAGTTGTGTGTATGATGAGTGTTGTATAAAGTACACTATAAGTTGTGTGTATGAGTGTTGTATAAAGTACACTAAGTTGTGTGTATGATGAGTTTTGTATTAAGTACACTATAAGTTGTGTGGATGAAGAGTGTTGTATAAATTACACTAAGTTGTATGTATAAAGAGTGTTGTATAAAGTACACTATAAGTTGTGTGTATGATGAGTGTTGTTTAAAGCACACTATAAGTTTTGTGTATGATGAGTGTTGTATAAAGTACACTATAAGTTGTGTAAATGATGAGTGTTGTATAAAGTACACTGTACTGTAAGTTGTGTGTATGAAGTGTTGTAAAAAGTACACTGTAATTTGTGTGTATGATGAGTGTTGTATAAAGTACACAATAAGTTGTGTGTATGATGAGTCTTGTATAAAGTACACAACTCCTGACAGATGTTACAAAGGAACGTCACAACGAGAAATGACAGACTGTGTTGTTTCCAAAGCGAGCTGACATGAAATGTGGGCGTGCACAATGTTTCAAGATGGCTGCTGTTGTTCCAGGAGTTACACGTGAGCTGACAGCTGCTGGAGTCAAAGCCCACAACATCTGTCAGCAGCTGTCAGTCAGCAGGCGTCGAGCATCCTCACACTCGTCACTTCCTCGCCCCGGAGCGCGTCTTGATGCTCGTCTGCCTGTCGACAGCCAGTGACTGATCTTGTACTGAACTACTACTACTCGCCATACTCCCCATATAACTTTTTCACTTCCGATACCCATGTCTGATACCTTGAGTACTGGCCGATACCGATATTGATACGATATAAACAGGTACCATATTTGCGTTGTTTAGTAGTGTGGAATGTTAGAAAAGGTTTGATCAGGTAAATGAGTCAAACACTACAATGGTAGTTAAAATTAAAATTAATCTATTTATTATTAACTGTCTCTGCTGTCTTTAATTTGAAGTGAAGTGGTAATTGTTTTTATGAGTGACTAGGGATGAGTAATTTTGCATTTAAACCGTTGCGGTACCAATTGCAAGTATCTGGGAATCGATTTAGATACTCAACAGTACATAATTTCTGTACTTTTGTGCATGTTAATAAATGTTTTTTAAAGGGGAACATTACCACCAGACCTATGTAAGCGTCAATATATACCTTGATGTTGCAGAAAAAAGACCATATATATTTTTAGCCGATTTCCGAACTCTAAATGGGTGAATTTTGGCGAATTAAACGCCTTTCTATTATTTGCTCTCGGAGCAATGACGTCACAACGTGACGTCACCTAGGTAGTCAATCCGCCATTTTCTCAAACACATTATAAACATCGAGTCAAATCAGCTCTGTTATTTTCCGGTTTTCCGACTGTTTTCCGTACCTTGGAAACATCATGCCTCGTCGGTGTGTCGTCGGAGGGTGTAACAACACGATCAGGGACGGATTCAAGTTCACTTACGTGGAGTATGCATCGATTAGCATGGCATGCAAATCGATGCTAACATGCTATTGTCTGCACATTTTACCGGCGATGCTAAGGCAGACATGGCACAGAGATGTCTGGATATCCTGCAGATGCATTTCCAACGATAAAGTCAACGAAATCACAAAGGTGAGTTTTGTTGATGTTATTGACTTATGTGCTAATCAGACATATTTGGTCGCAGCATGACTGCCAGCTAATCAATGCTAACATGCTATTTAGGCTAGCTGTATGTATGTACATTTGTAGCTATATTTGCATCCAGCGTTTCCCTCCACCCACATTTAATGCCAAACAAACACTTACCAATCGACGGATTTAAATTGTTCCAGTGGAACAAGATGCGAAAGTCCCTCGTTTGGTCTGCACATTTTACCGGCGGTGCTAAGGCAGACATGGCCGAATAGCTTCAATAGCTATTCGCTCAATAGCTTCAGTTTCTTCTTCAATTTCGTTTTCGCTATCTGCCTCCATACTACAACCATCCGTTTCAATACATGCGTAATCTGTTGAATCGCTTAAGCCGCTGAAATCCGAGTCTGAATCCGAGCTAATGTCGCTATATCTTGCTGTGCTATCCGCCATTGTTTGTTTGTATTGGCATCACTGGGTGACGTCACAGGAAAATGGACGGTGGCTTCACAGATAGCAAAAATCAGGCACTTTAAAGCCTTTTTTCGGGATATTCCGGGATGGGTAAAATTTTGGAAAAAACTTCGAAAAATAAAATAAGCCACTGGGAACTGATTTTTATTGGTTTTAACCCTTCTGAAATTGTGATAATGTTCCGTTTCAATGATAAAATCAAATTTTTATTGAGACATTTAAAAATTAGCTGATTATAATAACTGCTGTCCAGTCATATCTGGATTTATTATCATCACATTATCATTTGCATGTACTGTCTGTAAATTGCGATTACAGTTAAAAAATCCAAGACGTTAGATCACCTTTTTGTATCCCGGGGGGGGGGGGGGCTCCTTTTTATTTATTTATTTATTTTTCTTCTTCTTTGTCATGAAAAAGAGACGTTTTTGTCATGAAAAAGGGAGGTTTTTGTGGTTGGTGCACTAATTGTAAGTGTATCTTGTGTTTTTTATGTTGATTTAACTAAAAAAATAATAATAATGATAAAATATATAGATGTATTTATTATTATTTTTTTTTAATAAAAATTCTTCTGCGGCCCGGTACCAATCGGGCCACGGCTCGGTACCGGGCCGCGGCCAGGTGGTTGGGGACCACTGCGTTAGATGGCAGTAGTGTATACTTTATGGTGTGTTTTTTTTCATTGCGCCCTTAAAAGTGTTGATACTGCAAGTATTGTACACAGCTGTGTGAGTATAACGTGCATCTTAGTTGAAGCTTTCACTAACACATATGGAGGTGTTGAAATCGCCATGTAAAATTGCTAATGGGTTGTACTTGTATAGCGCTTTTCTACCTTCAAGGTACTCAAAGCGCTTTGACACTACTTCCACATTTACCCATTCACACACACATTCACACACTGATGGAGGGAGCTGCCATGCAAGGCGCTAACCAGCACCCATCAGGAGCAAAGGTGAAGTGTCTTGCTCAAGGACACAACGGACGTGACGAGGTTAGTACTAGGTAGGGATTGAACCAGGGACCCTCGGGTTGCGCACGGCCACTCTTCCACTGTGCCACGCCGTCCCCAAATCACACACAAGAAAAGACGCTGCAGGAACGCTTGTATCGCAGGTGATATCATACACAAGTAAACACGCAGCAGGACTGCTTGTATCGCACATTATCCCACACAGGTAAAACGCTCTACACGACTGCTTGTATTGCACTTAATATTCCACACAAGTAAAGACGCTGCAAGACTGCTTGTATCACACGATATCACACACAAGTAAACACGCAGCAGGACTGTTTGTATCGCACATGATATCACACACAAGTAAACGCTCTACAGGACTGCTGGTGTCACACATGATATCACACACAAGTAAACATGCAGTAAGACTGTTTGTATTGCACTTGATATCACACACACGTAAACACGCTTCAAGACTGCTTGTATCACACCTAATATCACACACAAGTAAACACGCAGCAGGACGGTTTGTATCGCACATTATGTCACACACAAATAAACGCTCTGCAGGACTGCTTGTATCGCACATTATATCACACACAAGTAAACACGCAGTACGAATGTTTGTATCGCACATGATATCACACATTAACAAATATTAAGAATATGAATTACAAAGACAAAAACAAGTACAAGATGATACTCTCCGACTTATACAGTTGTGATAGTAACTTCATGAATTATTCTGTCACCAAAATAGTCAATTACCACTCCACATTAACTTAATGACAGTAAGTGTGGACATCCCTAATTGTATGTGTTGTGGCAGTATTTATTTGATGTATGGTATCGCATTCCGAAGATGACATGAATACATGAACACTGCAATATCGTTCTTACCTGCTCCCAATCTATATTGCGGAAAAACGTGTGCGACTTGATATCCGTGAAGCCTGTCTGGACCTGGCAACCCAGCCGCTCTTTGGGATCCTGTTGGAACCAAAACAGCAGCTCAGGAATGTGAGGCAGAGAAACTCTGTCACATGTGGATTCCTCGTTTCAGTAACAAGATGGAGGATGTCTCACATCACATTTGTTTGCGAGAGGAAGCCATGTGGAAAATTAAGAGTATTCGCACATTTTTAAGATGAATGTTTCATATATGAATATTGTCCAATAGTACTTTTACGTACACTAAAATATTTTATTTAATATATTTTGATTTGTGTGTTTAAATCAAAGGTGTCCAAAGTGCAGCCCGAGGGCCATTTGTTGCAGCTAATTTGTTCAATGCCCCAGGGCACAATTGTTAACATTTCAATATTAGCATTACCTTTTTTGCTAAATTTGCAAGTATACTCCTCGGCGTCAAATATTTGGTTACTTGACACATGATACCTGTTAGCATGTTAACTTTAATATGGTAGCATTTTTAAAGCTAATTTTGACTAATAATACAAGTTAGCATGGTTGCTTTTTTCTTTTTTCTTTTTTTTTTTAGCTAATTGTGTAGGTATAGACTTTAGTCATATTTTGGTACTTGAGGCATGCTAATGTTACCATGCTAACATATTTTTCAGGTACACACCTTTGCAAAAAATATTTTGGTGCTTGACACATGTTACAGTTAGCATTTTAGTATGCAAACTTTCACAATGTGAGTTAATCAGACCACTGACCCTTGAAAGTATTTTGACACAATAGCACAGCATGTACTTATATGACAATCCAACAAGTCAGTCTTCCCTAGTTATGGTGCAAATAAAAATGCAACTAATATAAATGATAACACACATGGTCACAGAACTTTGTGGATATCACAAAAAAAACTTCCAAACACCATTAAAATTTTCAAAATTACACCCTTTCAAAAGCATTACAAAGCATAATGGGAACAATGTAGACCACTCTCCACACGTATCGATGTTTTGCGCATTTTAGCTGCTTAATATTTCTAATTGATTACAAAACTTTAAGAAAGTCATCACGGAAGTAAACAAGGCAGGAGTCGAACTTTCACATACTCTTAATATACAATTATATTAAATATATATTAATCCATCCATTTTCTACCGCTTGTCCTGTTTGGGGTTGCGGGAGTGCTGGACCCTATCTCAGCTGCATTCGGGCAGAAGGCCACATCCATATATTAATATGTATATATACAGACATATATATATATATATATTTATTTATATATATATATACACAGACATATATACTGAATATCTCTCTCTCTCTCTATATATATATATATATATATATATATATATATATATACATACACACATATAGTATACACACACACACACACACACACACACACACACACACACACACACACACACACACACACACATATATATATATATAGTTCATCAATCAATGTTTACTTATATAGCCATAAATCACAGGTGTCTTAAAGGGCTGCACAAGCCACAACGGCATCCTCGGCTCAGATCCCACATCAGGGCAAGAAAAAACTCAACCCAATGGGATAACAATGACAAAACCTTGGAGGGGACCGCAGACGTGGGGGACCCCAAAGGGTATAAGCGGTAGAAAATATAGTTACTTTACATGCTTTCGGCCCACAGCCAAACATTTTTTAGCCCAATGCGGCCCTTAACTCCAAACGTTTAGACACCCCTGGGAGATAGACCTGAAGTCGATGGAGATTCTCTAGCATGGATTCTCAAACTTTTTTCACCAAGTACCACCTCAGAAAACACTTTGCTTGCCACACAGGTCAATAGCATCAACAAAGCTCACCTTTGTGCATTCACACACAGTATAAAAGTTTTAGTGGACAAGGAGGAGTGGCGTAATGACCAACATTAAAATACTGTACCGTAGTAGGCCTCAGTATTCATTAAAAATAAAGCAGAGGTTGTATTTAACAAGTAGATTTCATATTGTTTTACCACTGTAACATTACACACAGTTTGAACAGTAACAATGAATATTTCATTAAGTGATTCTTTGGCGTACCACGAGATGAAGCCCTACTACAGTTTAAGAATCACTGATCGAAAGTTTTCTGCATTGAATGAAAACAATGTATATAGGACTTATTTTTCACGTTTTTATTACTGACACCCTTGAGAGGAGCCCTAAAGGTTAAAATAATTCTATAGACAGTGTTGTATTGTTTTTGAAAACCCGTAATATCAAAATGGCCCCTGATGCATGCTTTAGACTTTTCAGTGCTTGGCCCCCGGTGGAAGAAATACACCGTGACATGCTCAGCAGAAAGATGCGTGTCTTGTGCGTCACGTGTAAAAACTCACCTTGTTCAAAAAGCCCTTGAGCACGCTGGCAGCTTTCACCGACAGAGACCTTGGGATGCGAATGGGCTTCTCCAGAATAACTGTGGACAAAAGAGAAAGACGGCAACAAAGGGGCGGGAGAGAGAGGAAGGGAAAGGAGAAGGACAATGGCGAGTGAGGAGGAGGATTCACAGTCACATCATGTCTGCTGTGTGGGCTTCCAAAGAAGGGATGGGATACGTTGAACTCGGCTCTGTTCATCCTTGCCATTCTCGCAACACACACGCAGCATCAACACTCTGTCACTAATTATCCTTCTTTTCCTCTTAGAGTGATTAGTACTTCACTTAGACCTTTGTTTATCACGAAACTGCAAGGGCATCATCACACCGATATTATGGATCCTCCTACCTGATACCGATCGCCCATGAGTGAGATCGGATGATACCAATCTCATGTGTTAACTGTAGAGATGTAAAAGATTATTGGCATTTTGACGTATATCGGTATCTGCCTTTTTTTATTTTCAAACAGCCACAACATGACAACATCAGTAGATACAATGGCAAACGGGTAAATGGGTTATACTTGTATAGCGCTTGTCTACCTTTTTTAAGGAACTCAAAGCACTTTGACACTATTTCCACATCAACCCATTCACACACACATTCACACAATGATGGCGGGAGCTGCCATTCAAAGCACTAACCAGGACCCATCAGGAGCAAGGGTTAAGTGTCTTGCTCAAGGACACAACGGACGTGACAGGGATGGTAGGATAAACACATACAAGTATTTAAAAAGTAGAAAATAATCACCACTGCTCAAGCATCAGCACGTTTACAGTGCTTGAGTACGGTTTTCTTTTAACCAGAGTCCAATAACCATATTTTCCCAAGCTTTGAACCCTGCGGTTTATGAAATGTTGCAGCGAATTTACGGATGTCTCTTCGCTAACGGCCAAAATGTTTTGTATTCAACACATCGTTTTCATAAAACACAGACAGAGACACCAAAAAGGTGTGTTGTTGTTTGTGCCATGCCGCCATCTTTTGTGTGAGTTCGTTCACTGAAACTGTATTTCCTGTTTCGTTCCTTGAACCGGATGTACATCCTGTTTCGTCTACTATTAGGGTCCATAGCATTTCTGCTTGAAAGAATTCTTCGTTCATTTTTTCAAGCAACGTTTGTAAGTTTTATAATATAACTAAAACAATTCTTACTTACCAAAGCGTCCCAAGTGTCATGTCTGTTGGAGTGTTTCCATGCATATTTGTTGGTGCTATCGTAATGTAAAGAAGCTACCGTCGTCAACACCCGTCTGAGTGTCTGTGTTAGTATTATTACCTTATTATGGCATTTTTTTTGTGTTGTTTCAGTTTCACAAATTCCTCAGTAAATTCACCAAAACGTCGCTGTGGAGTTATCGAGTCTGTTTAGCTGGTTGAAAAGCTAGCTTGGACACAATTAAGGTATGTAAATAAACATGTACAAAATATTTCATACAAGTAGATATATGCAGATTATGGTCCAGTGCGGCTAATATTTGTAAAAATATTTATTTTTGCTTAAATTTGGTGGATAGGGCTTAATTACCCTTAATTACTTTATAGCTCCGCAATTTGAGAATTAATTTAAGAATAGAAATGACTGTCATCAACAATCGTTTTCCCCAAATATGATATGATATCTGGCAGGGCTTTCTCTCAGTCTTGCAGTGCTGGTCGCTTGGAATTTTTCGCTATACATACAATTAGCTGATAGTCCAGGGGTTGGTAATCCAAAATTGTCGAAAGAGCAATTTTTGACCAAAAATATCAGAAAACAACTCTGTCTGGAGCCGCAAAAAATTCAAATCCTTATATAAGTGTTAATAAGAAGGCAACCTACTCAGTGGCCTAGTGGTTAGAGTGTCCGCCCTGAGATTGGGAGTTCAAACCGTGGCCAAGTCTTACCAAAGACTGTAAAAAAAAATGGGACCCATTGCCTCCCTGCTTGGCACTCAGCATCAAGGGTTGGAATGATAAATAAATGATAAATGGGTTGTACTTGTATAGCGTTTTTCTACCTTCAAGGTACTCAAAGCGCTTTGACACTACTTCCACATTTACCCATTGACACACTGTTGGAGGGAGCTGCCATGCAAGGCGCTAACCAGCACCCATCAGGAGCAAGGGTGAAGTGTCCTGCTCAGGACACAACGGACGTGACGAGGTTGGTACTAGGTGGGTTGAGTTGCGCACGGCCACTCTCCCACCGCGCCATGCCATCCCTTGGGGGTTAAATCACCATAAATGATTCCCTGACGTGGCACCGCTGCTGCCCACTGCTCCCCTCACTTCCCAGGGAGTGATCAAGGGCATGGGTCAAATGTAGAGGACAAATTTCACCACACCTAATGTGTGTGTGACAATCATTGGTACTTTAACTTAACTTAACACATAATGCAAGTGTCTATATTAGTTACATTAGCCTACTATCAAAATAACTTTAAAAGTCTTATGTAAGTGTTTTAAGGAAGGCAACACATGATGTAAGTGGCGATAATGGTTATATTAGTCCACTGTCAAAATTACTTTGAAAGTCTTATATAAGTGTTATAATGAAGACAACACTTGATATAAGTGTCTATAATAACTATGTTAACTTACTATCAAAATGACTATGTGTTGCAGGCTGACGGAAATCTTTGTTGACAGAAATGTCGAAATGTAATGATTATTCCGCGCGTTTTTACGACATTGGAAAACATTAGTAAAACTTCTCAGAGGGTGAGATAACTCCTGGAAATGACTGTCTTACAATGGTTAAATGTATAGAGGCGACTCCAAGTAAAAGGAAACTGTAGGCTGTCTATTCTAATGGATATATTACAATCTTTGCAAGCTGGGTAGTGTTTGCTGTGGTCTGAAACAACATGGGATACAAACAACTAAGAAATGCAGCCAATATCACGTACAGATAATGTGACATGAGACATGCAAATATAAATGAAATACACAGAGGACATAAGTAAATGAAATAAAATGAGCTCCAATATACCTACAAACGACGCATAACGATGCAAAATACTGCCAGCCTAAATAGCATGTTATCATCGATTAGCCTGCAGCCAAATATGTCTGATTAGAACTCCACACAAGTCAATAACATCAACAAAGCTCACCTTAGTGCATTCACGCACAGTATAAAAAATGTTATGGACAAAGAAGGAGTGGCATAAAACACGTCTGTCTGTGGCAGTGTCGGAGAAAGTTGTAGATGTAAACAAACTGCGGTGAGTTCAAGGATCGCCGAACTTAGTAGGACAAAACGGCGCTTGCCAAATACTCTCATCAGTGAAGCATAAACGGAAACATATTAAACAATGGGCTTTCTAACAATTAGGAAGGTCTGTCCTCCTAAAGAAACCGTAATAAAACAAAAATATATTTTTACAGCCATCTTTTTCCATTTCCATACATTTAAAAAAAAAAAGAAAAAGCTACAGGGAGCCATGCTCTAGAGCCCCAGCCAGTGGGGCATTGAGAGGCAATAATCAAAAATATTATTTTTCACTAGAGGTGTCCGATAATGGCTTTTTTGCCGATATTCTGACATTGTCCAACTCTTAATTACCGATTCCGATATCACCTGATACCGATATACTGTATACATCCATTTTCTACCGCTTATTCCCTTTGGGGTCACGGGGGGCGCTGGTGCCTATCTCAGCTACAATCGGGCGGAAGGCGGGGTATACCCTGGACAAGTCGCCACCTCATCACAGATACTGTATACAGTCGAAGGGATTAACACATTATTATGCCTAATTTTGTTGTGATGCCCAGCTGGATGCATTAAACAATGTAACAAGGTTTTCCAAAATAAATCAACTCAAGTTATGGAAAAAAATGCCAACATGGCAGTGCCATATTTATTATTGAAGTCACAAAGTGCATTATTTTTTTTAACATGCCTCAAAATAGCAGCTTGGAATTGGGGACATGCTCTCCCTAAGGGAGCATGAGGAGGTTGAGGTGGGCGGGGTTGGGTGGATGGGTAGCTTTGTAGCGGGGGGTGTGTATTGTAGCGTCTCTGAAGAGTTAGTGCTGCAAGGGGTTCTGAGTATTTGTTCTGTTGTGTTTATGTTGTGTTACGGTGCGGATGTTATCCCGAAATGTGTTTGTCATTCTTGTTTGGTGTGGGTTGACAGTGTGGCACATTTTTGTAAGAGTGTTAAAGTTGTTCGTACAGCCACCCTTAGTTTGACCTGTATGGCTGTTGACCAAGTATGCATTGCATTCACTTGTGTGTGTGTGAAAAGCCGTAGATATTATGTGATTGGGCCGGCACGCAAAGGCAGTGCCTTTAAGGTTTATGGCGCTCTGTACTTCTCCCTATGTCCGTGTACCAATCCATACAGCGGCGTTTTAAAAAGACATAAATTGTACTTTTTGAACCCGATACCGATAATTTGCGATATTACATTTTAAAGCATTTATCGGCCGATAATATCGTCAGTCCGATATTATCGGACATCTCTATTTTTCACTGATTGGTACTCTTCAACAACGACTCATTTATTCAGCCAAAGAAATGTTCATCAAATGAAGCAAACCGAACATGAAATGAGTTAAATCTCGCTGTTTCAAAATGGATGAATCTTGTTAGCACAGTTCTTCCACTAAAGCCCACATGGTCCAGGCTGTGTGTGGACATGTGCGGGACCACTACCCAAAGCAGGACCTGGCACAGGACTAGTAGCAATACCATATGGCTCGAGCGGCTCCTGTAGGCAAAGACTGGATTTCCGTTGGAAGGCGTTTCTCCAG
Organism: Nerophis ophidion; assembly: GCF_033978795.1. Lineage (NCBI taxonomy): Eukaryota > Metazoa > Chordata > Actinopteri > Syngnathiformes > Syngnathidae > Nerophis > Nerophis ophidion. The sequence continues at coordinate 23,141,751 of NC_084616.1, read as the reverse complement.
CAACCCGCTGTTGGAGCGGCATGCCCGCCAAGAGGGTGCGATGCTGGCGGCAGATGCTCCGAGCCTGGCGCCACACGGCGACGCTGCCGACAGTCACGGCACAGACATATTGCGTCAACAAGGCGATCGCATTATGAAGGAATGTGTGCGCTGAAACGCTGTGAGGAGGCGACGGCTGTGATGGGGGATGGGCAGTGGAGGGCCCCATATGGCCCCAGGAAACAAACAGGTAAATAAAGGCTTAATTATACGTGTTGATACCATCATTCATCTACTATAAAGGTGTGACACTCGATTATATCTACTTCCATTCCAAGTGGCATAGAACATAATAATCGATTTTTAAATGCATCGCAATTTAGACAGGGACGTTTAAACCATCGATCACTAAACATCAATAATCGATATATTTATTATATATTTATATTATTTGGTCATGCAGACAATTTTAAACTTTGACTGACTCAGCCAGAGATCCAACCAGCTCCTTTATTAGTTCCAGTTTTGCACACATTTGCATTCCTTTAAAGGCCTACTGAAATGAGATTTTCTTATTTAAACGGGGATAGCAGGTCCATTCTTTGTGTCATACTTGATCATTTTGCGATATTGCCATATTTTTGCTGAAAGGATTTAGTAGAGAACATCCACGATAAAGTTCGCAACTTTCGGTGTTAAGAGAAAAGCCCTGCCTCGACCGGAAGTCGCAGACGATGACGTCACAAGTGTGGGGGCTTCTCACATATTCACATTGATTTTAATGGGAGCCTCCAACAAAAAGTGCTATTGGGACTGAGAAAACGACAATTTCCCCATTAATTTGAGCGAGGATGAAAGATTCGTGTTTGAGGATATTGATAGCGACGGACTACAAAAAAACTATTTTGTTAAAACTAAGTCAACAGTTACAGGAAAATGGTATCCAACATCACAGTCAAGAGCGATGCATGACTCACGGTAGCGATACTATCTCGATATACGTGTCTTTATAGACCTGTGTGAAGTTGGCCCCCCCTTATCATCGCAAAGATGAGGGCCCCATCCCAAAGTTCCCCCTCACTCACCACCACTAGGAAGCAACAATGGGTAGAGCTTTGTAATCTTCCCTGGGAATTGCATAGAGTTGTCGCAACACCAATATTTTGGTCCCAAAATGTGTATCATCATGTATTTCAATAGTTTTCTTAATAAAGAGGACTGCAAAATTGTCATTATTGGCTTCATTTGAACCGAAAACCTTATGAAAAAACGTATAAAGAAACATGATTCTTACTGCACTCAAAGAACAATGTCATTATAATACATGTCACAGAAAGCATTATGTAGGATTAGATTAGAATACAATATAAAACTTTATTGACATTGTATTAAATGTTTCATGATTTATGCTTGCTAATTTTGATCTGTGCTTTAAAACAAATAGTATCATTAATCAATAATATAGCGAACAAACTTGAATGTAAACACATGCATTAGTTTGCGTTACGTGGGCGGTGTGGACAGCGCTAATAATTGGCACCAAGCAGCTGTGTATGTGCACAGCAGGGGAGCTAGTTAACTCTTTGACCTCCTTGTACAGATCAGACTGTTTGTTATTTAATTGTTTAGCTAAGTTTGAAGCAAAGGTCTTACTACCTGATTGTCAGTTGCCACTTTTAAAGCTCTTAAAGCGTCCCTTTTATGGATATAGACTATCTCACTGAGAAAAGTTGCAGACCACCTTCGGGAGATGTGCGACATATTCGCACATCCCAGATGTATCGCCATGGAAATCAAGTTCCGCTTTAGCGTGTTTTAGGCTTGTCCCGATAACAATATTTTGGTACCGGTACCAAAATGTATTTCAATACATTTTGCTACATTTCTAAATGTACAGAAAATCTTATGATACTTTAAATGTATGTTTCTTTATTGCAATCAAAGAAGAGTGTTTATTAAATAAGATGTTGAACATTCCAGACAACTTGTCTTTTAGTAGTAAGTAAACAAACAAAGGCTCCTAATTAGTCTGCTGATGTATGCAGTAAAATATTGTGTCATTTATCATTATATTATTTTGTCAACGTTATTAATTTACTTGTTCATTTCCTGTTAATATCTGCTTACTTCCTGTTTCAACATGTTCTACCTACACTTCTGTTCAAATGTAATAATCACTTATTCTTCTGTTGTCGCGGTATTTTATTAGTACTTGTATACCATATAACCACCATTTTTCATCTCCTGTTGCTGATGGTGACCGGTCTGAAAAAATACATGCTACGATGATGTCACCGGACTATTGTCGACAATTACTGGGGACACATTTTGTCTATGAATCCTTGCACCCCTGTGTGACAGACTGGATGAACTTTGTATTCATCACTCGTCTCAACAGGGCTAAATCCCATCATTTTGTTATTTGCTAGCCTTTATAAGAGTACTGGTTTCATTTTGTATCAAATCAATGTATTAATTTAACTGTTGCAAAGTTGTGAGGTTGATGATGTCATCACAGACAACATCACATACCAACTCACAGGGGGTAGTTTGTTTTCCCATTTAGGTTTGGTTCAGAGAGGGTTTTTTTTTTTATTGATTGAGACTTTTATTAGTAGATTGCACAGTACAGTACATATTCCGTACAATTGACCACTAAATGGTAACACCCGAATAAGTTTTTTAACTTGTTTAAGTTGGGGTCCACGTTAATCAATTCAGAAAGAAGGAAATATGACGGTTAGATAGCGATAGTAACTTTGGGTTCCTTTGTTTTACCACTAGATAGATGGATAGTACTTTATTGACAACACTATGACAACACGCTATTGTAGGCTAACTGTTTGATGTGTAGAAATGTTAGATTATGTTGGTAAACAAACCTACCAACCAAAAGTCTGAGTTTTTAGGGTTTAAACAATCAAAATTAGCTAAAATGCTATCTTGAAACATAGCATGCTAAATTATAAGAAGTGAACATACTTTTAAGATGGTGCCAAGTACCAACATTCAGGGTTTTTAGGGTTTTAACAATCAAAATGAGCTAAGATGCTAGCATACAACATTATCATGCTGAATCAGGAGAAGTGAACATACTTTTAAGATGGTGCCACGTACCAAAATTCAGGGTTTTTAGGGTTTAAACAATCAAAATTAGTTAAAATGCTTGCATAAAACTTTAGAATGCTAAATTAGGCGAAATTGAACATTCTTTTAAGAAGGTGCCACGTATTAAAATTCTGGGTTTTTAGGACTCAAACAATGAAAATTAGCTAAAATGCTAGTATAAAACATTAGCATGCTAAATTAGGAGAAGTGAACATACTTTTAAGATGGTTCCAAGTACCAACATTCAGGGTTTTTAGGGTTTAAGCAATCAAAATGAGCTAAGATGCTAGCATTAAACATTAGCATGCTAAATTAGGAGAAGTGACCATACTTTTAAGATGGTTCCAAGTACCAACATTCAGGATTTTTAGAGTTTAAACAATCAAAATGAGCTAAGATGCTAGCATACAAATTTATCATGCTAAATGAGGAGAAGTGAACATACTTTTAAGATGGTGCCATGTACCAAAATTCTGAGTTTTTAGGGTTTAAACAATCAAAATTAGTTAAGATGCTCGCATAAAACTTTAGAATGCTAAAATAGGCGAAGTGATCATTATTTTAAAATGGTGCCACGTATTAAAATTCTGGGTTTTTAGGCCTTAAACAATGAAAATTAGCTAAGATGCTAGCATAAAACATTAGCCTGCTAAATTAGGAGAAGTGAACATACTTTTAAGATGGTTCCAAGTACCAACATTCAGGGTTTTTAGGGTTTAAGCAATCAACATGAGCTAAGATGCTAGCATTAAACATTAGCATGCTAAATTAGGAGAAATGACCATAATTTTAAGATGGTTCCAAGTACCAAAATTCAGGGTTTTTAGGGTTTAAGCAATCAAAATGAGCTAAGATGCTAGCATACAACATTATCATGCTCAATTAAGAGAAGTGAACACACTCTTAAGATGGTGCCATGTACCAAAATCCTGGGTTTTTAGGGTTCAAACAATCAAAATTAGTTAAGATGCTCGCATAAAACTTTAGAATGCTAAATTAGGAGAATTGAACATACTTTTAAGTTGGTGCCACGTATTAAAATTGTGGGTTTTTAGGGCTTAAACAATGAAAATTAGCTAAGATGCTAGCATAAAACATTAGCATGCTAAATTAGGAGAAGTGAACATACTTTTAAGATGGTGCCAAGTACCAAAATTCAGGGTTTTTAGGGTTTAAACAATCAAAATGAGCTAAGATGCGAGCATTAAACATTAGCATGTTAAATTAAGAGAAGTGACCATACTTTTAAGATGGTTCCAAGTACCAAAATTCAGGGTTTTTAGGGTTTAAGCAATCAAAATGAGCTAGGAAGCTAGCATAAAACTTTAGAATGCTCAATTAGGAGAAGTGAACATACTTTTAAGATGGTGCCACGTACAAAAATTCAGGGTTTTTAGGGTTTAAACAATCAAAATTAGTTAAGATGCTCGCATAAAACTTTAGAATGCCAAATTAGAAGAAGTGAACATACTTTTAAGATGGTGCCACATATTAAAATTGTGGGTTTTCAGGCCTTGAACAATGAAAATTACCTAAGATGCTAGCATAAAACATTAGCATGCTAAATTAGGAGAGTGAACACACTTTTAAGATGGTGCCAAGTACCAAAATTCAGGGTTTTTAGGGTTTAAGCAATCAAAACAAGCTAAGATGCTAGCATAAAACATTAGAATGCTAAATTAGGAGAAGTGAAAATACTTTTAAGATGGTGACAAGTACCAAAATTCAGGGTTTTTAGGGTTTAAACAATCAAAATGAGCTAAGATGCAAGCATAAAACGTTAGCATGCTAAATTAAGAGAAGTCAACAAACTTTTAAGATGGTGCCAAGTCACAAAAAATTGGGTTTTTAGGGTTTAATGCTCTCTGAAGTCAGCAAGAGAAGACTAAGGCTTTGCTTCAATTTGAGTCAACCCAAGTTGATTATCAATGGCGGGAAATAAAATGAACCCTGTTAGCGATTCCTGCATTTTAATGAAGCATCTATGGCACAGACATAAGTCCTACGCAACGCCAAGCTAATTTTCATTCCATTAAACCTAATTTGTCCCCCCCCCATTACACACACATACACACTCAATATATCGGTTATGCGACAAGAACAAGAGGCTAAACGAACGAGAGTGTTCTTCGTTAACTGGCACCAAACAAGCCGTCACGTTGCTGTCTGCATAATTTGTATCCAAGCATCTCTCGTTACCAAACAACGCCCCGAATTTAAGTCAATGTTGCTGGAAGCAAGCTTAGCGCTTTGCCAATGATGAAGCAGCAACACATAAAGGAATTTAAAAATAAACATTTCACCACATGACTCCTCTTGAAAAGGAGAGCTTCAAAATCATGTATTGATAAACTAGCTCGCCGCAAAACATTGTCCTTTTGGGTTTAAGGACGGCATATTTGACTAACCACGAGTAGAAATATGATCTTCGATAAAAATTTGATTTAAAACATTTGTACGCACGTACCACACTTAAGACCTTCAGTATATCTGTGTGTGAAATTAAATGATGGAATGGATTAAGCAAAGAAATAAAAAAATGTACTAATATGATCCACTTCAAGAAACTATTCAAACTTAAAGTGTTTACACTTTAAGAAGAAGAACAAAGAAGAAGAACCATGATAAACAGTCTGATTTTATTTCATCCATCCATTCATTTTCTAGATAATTTTATTCATCTCACCATATGAAATATAACTTACTTCACCAATTATTATTTATTTGTTTTTATTTTTATTACTTATGGAGTATATTGTGAATGAATTGAAAACAGGAAGTGAACAAAGTTTTAGCAACTGCTACTGTATGTAAAGGACAAGGGGTAGGATTTAGTAAACTCTGCTTCTTCCTACTCCTTTTCGAACATGTTGAATAAAGAAGCTGGGAATTGTGATATATCATGTTGTATGCACGCGTTTTCGAAATAAACTCAAACTCAAATTTAAGATTCTTACAGTCTAATCTGATTACACTGTTTTCTGGACTATATAGTGCACTCGAATATAATCCACACCCGCTTAATTTGAGGGGAAAAAAATATTTTCCATACATTAGCGCAGGGGTGCCCATTACGTCGATCGCGAGCTACCAGTCGACCGCGGGGGGTGTGTCAGTCGATCTCCAGCCAGGCTTTTAAAAAAAATAGACCTAAAAATTTGTGATCATCAATCTTCACCAAGACGTCACTTAAATGACATTCACGGTACCGGAGGGTCTTGTGAGATGACGCTGGCTGCTGCAAGATCATTATTATGAAAATATGACCGAGAGGAAGGCGAGAAACACTTTTTATTTCAACAGACTCTCGCGCCGTACCTTCCGTCAAAACTCTAAAGGCCGACTGCACATTTCCTATCTTCACAATAAAAGCCCTGCTTCATGCTGCTTGCGCTAACTAAATACAGAGTCTCGGAAAACTGGCGTGCACAAGCGATCCCTCCCTTTCCGAGACTCTTATTTTGTTAGCGCAGGCAGCATGAAGCAGGGCTTTTATTGTGAAGATAGGAAATGTGCAGTCGGCCTTTAGAGTTTGACGGAAGGGACGGCGCGAAAGTCTGTTGAAATAAAAAGTGTTTCTCGCCTTCCTCTCTGTCATTTTTTCATAATAATGAACTGGCAGCAGCCAGCGTCATCTCACAAGACCCTCGGGTGCCGTGAATGTCAATCAAGCAAGCTACGGAATTTGCCGCCAATGTTTTTCTTGTAAAGTGTATGGAAGCTGGATGAATTAGATGCCAAAAACCAATCACTTTCATGTGGTATTGTACAGAAAGGACAACTTTTTTTTTCCTCCATTTGAAAATGTGGGCGTTATCATATTACTGTCTGATTCCAATCAATGCAAGTCATCAGAATCAGGTAGTACACCAACTTATATTCTTGTCTTTGTGAAAGAAAGACATCTATATGTGTTACACATGCTTGTATTATCATTAAACACATTTAACTTGTTTACAAAAATGTCTCTTTCATAAATAAATAAATATAAATGATATATATAAATGAGGTAGATCCCCTCGAGTTGGTCAATTGAAAAGTAGCTCGCCTGCAGAAAAAGTGTGGGCACTCCTGCATTAGCGGAACCGTACTACAAAATCCAAAATTATTGAAGTTTGCACGTTGTGTAAATCGTAAATAAGAACAGAATACATCCATCCATCCATCCATCTTCTTCCACTTATCCGAGGTCGGGTCGCAGGGGCAGCAGCCTAAGCAGGGAAGCCCAGACTTCCCTCTCCCCAGCCACTTCGTCTAGCTCTTCCCGGGGGATCCCGAGGTGTTCCCAGGCCAGCCGGGAGACTTAGTCTTCCCAACGTGTCCTGGGTCTTCCCCGTGGCTTCCAACCGGTTGGACGTGCCCTAAACACTTCCCTAGGGAGGCGTTTGGGTGGCATCCTGACCAGATGCCCGAACCACCTCATCGTGCTACTCTCGAACCTCTGAACATAATACAATGATTTACAAATCCTTTTCAACTTATATTCAATTGAATGTATTCAATTTATTTCTATTTAGTATTATTATTAATGTATTATTTGTTTTTTTTCTATTAATTGATGTATTTGTAGATACTACTTTTTTTTTTTTTGCGGTTTCTTTTTTTTGGGGTAGGGTGGTATGGTTGGGATATACACAAAAAATACCTTGACATTTAGGCCAGACAACAGATATATGATGTATGTGAATATGATGTAATGCAGTGGTTCTCAAATGGGGGTACGAGTACCCCTGGGGGTACTTGAAGGTATGCCAAGGGGTACGTGATGTTTTTCAAAAATATTCTAAAAATAGCAACAATTCAAAAATCCTTTATAAATATATTTATTGAATAATAATTCAACAAAAAAAAGAATGTAAGTTCATAAACTGTGAAAAGAAATGCAACAATGCAATATTCAGTGTTGACAGCTAGATTTTTTGTGGACATGTTCCATAAATATTGATGTTAAAGATTGCTTTCCTCCTCTCTAAGGTTCTCATAGTCATCATTGTCACCGACGTCCCACTGGGTCATTATTGTCACCAATGTCCCACTGGGTGTGAGTTTTCCTACCGAGGATGTCGTGGTGGTTTGTGCAGCCCTTTGAGACACTAGTGATTTAGGGCTATATAAGTAAACATTGATTGATTTATTTTTTGGTGAAGAAATGTTTAGAATGAAGTTCATGAATCCAGACAGATTTCTACTACAATCCCAAAAGAGGGCACTTTAAGTTGATGATTACTTCTATGTGTAGAAATCTTTATTTATAATTGAATCACTTGTTTATTTTTCAACAAGTTTTTAGTTATTTTTATATCTTTTTTTCCAAATAGTTCAAGAAAGACCACTACAAATGAGCAATATTTTGCACTGTTATACAATTTAATAAATCAGAAACTGATGACATAGTGCTGTATTTTACTTCTTTATTTATTTTTTTCAACCAAAAATGCTTTGCTCTGATTAGGGGTACTTGAATTAAAAAATGTTCACAGGGGGTCATCACTGAAAAAAGGTTGAGAACCACTGATGTAATGGATAGGAATGTCTGATGCTGGATGTCAATAAAAATCAAATGAAAAAAGAAAATTAATAAACTGCAAAGACAAGATATTTCATGTTCGTACTGACAATTTTTTAATTTTTTTGCAAATAATCATTAACTTGGAATTTAATTTCAGCAACACATTGCAAAAAAGTTGTCACAGGGGCATTTTTACCACTGTGTACATGGAATTTCCTTTTAACAACACTCAGTAAACATTTGGGAACTGAGGAGACCAATTTTTGAAATAAGCATTCAAGCAACGTTATCGGGCGTCCATGATAACGTTGCTTGTATGGCAACATATTGCTCGGAAACCTGTATGGACCTTTCAGCATTAATGGTGCCTTCACAGATGTGTAAATTACCCATGCCTTGGGCACTAATACACCCCCATACCATATATATATGGTAAATACTTTTGAACTTTACGCCCAGAACAATCCGGATGGTTATTTTCCTCTTTGTTCCGGAGCACACGACGTCCACAGTTTCCAAAAACAATTTGAAATGTGGACTCGTCTCACCACAGAACACTTTTCCACTTTGCATCAGTCCATCTTAGATGAGCTTGGGCCCAGCAAAGCCGGCAGCATTTCTGGGTGTTGCTGATAAATGGCTTTTGCTTTGCATAGTAGAGTTTTAATTTGCACTTACAGATGTACAGACAAACTATATAGCAATATAAAAGGCTTCCGGTTCCGGGTCAACGTGAATGACTGCTCGCTGACTGCTCTTGTTGCAAAAAAGCTAAGTATCGTTCTATCTGTGTGATTTTAACTGTTTTGCAGCTTTATTTACAACTTATCGAACATATTTAATAGTTCAATTTAACTTGCAAATCACCCGATCTCTGTCTCACCACTTCGCCCTCAGCTAGCTAGCTGCTAAGCTAACGAGGCTAGCGGAGAAAGGCAGCGCCGGTCTGAAGGAAGCTTCTTCCCCGCCACCGTGACCACCACTTCCCGAAGACAGCTGGCACCCCACTCGGCGACGGAAAGTTTCTGTGAGTATGGCTTCCTGCGCTTCGTGCACTTTACTCATGGATAGGTTGGCTCTGCTCGAGAGCCGTGTCCGCCAGTTAGAGCAGTGTAATTTCGTAACTTTAGATGTTGCGGACACATCTGCTAGCGTTAGCTGTAGCGAGCTAACTAGCCCAGCTTGTAGCAGCCCTAATCGGCCTACAAGCTACGGTGTACCGGTTGAGACGCATAATAGATTTAGCCCTTTAGCTAGTCCTACACCCCAGTCTACCGGGCACCACACTTTAGTCATAGGGGACTCCATCACCCGAAACATAAAGCTTAGCAAACCAGCCACAATTAAGTGTATTCCCGGGGGCAGAGCACCTGACATTGAAGCTAATCTTAGGGAGCTAACTCGCAACAGGTCTAGTAAACACGTACGGAAGGCTAACCGCACCACTAGTTATGCGAATATAGTAATACACGTTGGCTCCAATGACGTTAGGATGAGACAATCAGAGATTACAAAGAGAAACATAGCCAGGGCTTGTAATCTCGCCAGAAAGATGTCCAGGCATCGAGTAATTGTCTCTGGCCCCCTGCCTGGGAGAGGCAATGATGAGAGATATAGCAGATTAGTCTCTCTTAACAGGTGGCTGGATAGCTTCTGCAGACAACAGGGATTTACGTTTATTGATAATTGGCCCTCTTTCTGGGGAAAACCTGGCTTGCTGAGGAGAGACGGCCTTCACCCTAACCAGGAAGGCGCTATCCTCTTGTCTCGGAACATAGACTTCGCATTGAGCCACATTTGACTAACTGCACTAGAGCAAGCCCGGTCACAGGCAATTACAGAGCCTGCTAGCCTGGGTATGGAGTCAGTTAAGTTAGAACTAGCCAGCGCCAGGCTGGATGATCCCTGTACACATAGCAATTTTCGTAGAATAATACACAACTCACAAAATGTTTTTTCTACTGTGTCTATGACTACGTCAGAGTTAGACATGCGTTCTACTGAGGTGGCAAATTATGATGCGTTCAGTTTATCGCAGCGCCAAGTAGACAATCTGAAAATTCCCGTCATATCAATTCCTAGATATGGTCGTAATTATTTTAAGTACACTGCGCATAATAAACGCAACATTATTAATATTGCTACTACGGATAATTTTATCAACAACTCCTTAAAACAGCCCACTACCTATAATATGGGCTTTCTAAACATCAGATCTTTGTCTCCCAAAACGTTATTAGTCAATGAGGTCATTAGAGACAACAACCTTAACGTCATCGGTCTTAGCGAAACCTGGCTTAAACCAGACGACTTTTTTGCGATAAATGAGGCATCCCCTCCTAACTATACGAATGCGCATATTGCCCGTCACCTCAAAAGGGGAGGGGGTGTCGCACTAATATACAACGAAAACTTTAACTTTAGTCCTAACTTAAATAATAAATATAAATCGTTTGAGGTGCTTTCTATGAAGTCTGCCACACCTCTGCCTCTGTGCCTGGCCGTTATCTACCGCCCCCCAGGGCCCTATTCGGACTTTATTAGTGAATTCTCAGAGTTTGTTGCTGATCTAGTGACGCACGCCGATAATATAATTATAATGGGGGACTTTAATATCCATATGAATACCCCATTGGACCCACCGTGCGTGGCGCTCCAGACTATAATTGATAGCTGTGGTCTTACACAAATAATAAATGAACCGACGCATCGCAGCGGTAATACGATAGACCTAGTGCTTGTCAGAGGTATCACCGTCTCCAAAGTTATGATACTCCCGTATACTAAAGTAATGTCCGATCATTACCTTATAAAATTCGAAGTTCAGACTCATGTTCGGCAAGCTAATAATAATAATAACTGCTATAGCAGCCGCAACATTAATGCTGCCACAACGACGACTCTTGCGGACCTACTGCCCTCGGTAATGGCACCGTTCCCAAAGTATGTGGGCTCTATTGATAACCTCACTAACAACTTTAACAACGCCCTGCGCGAAACCATTGATAGTATAGCACCGCTGAAGTTAAAAAAGGCTCCAAAAAGGCGTACGCCATGGTTTACTGAAGAAACTAGAGCTCAGAAATTATTATGTAGAAAGCTGGAACGCAAATGGCGCACGACTAAACTTGAGGTGCACCATCAAGCATGGAGTGATGGTTTAATAACTTATAAACGCATGCTTACCTTAGCTAAAACTAATTATTACTCAAATCTCATCCGCATTAATAAAAACGATCCAAAATTTTTGTTTAGTACAGTAGCATCGCTAACCCAACAAGGGACTCCTTCCAGTAGCTCCACCCATTCGGCAGATGACTTTATGAAGTTCTTTAATAAGAAAATTGAACTTATTAGAAAGGAGATTAAAGACAATGCGTCCCAGCTACAACGGGGTTCTATTAACACAGATACGATTGTATATACGGCGGATACTGCAAATATCCAAAATAGTTTCTCTCGTTTTGATGAAATAACATTAGAAGGATTGTTACAACGTGTAAATGGAATAAAACAAACAACATGTTTACTTGACCCACTTCCTGGGAAACTTATCAAGGAGCTTTTTGTATTATTAGGTCCATCAGTGCTAAATATTATAAACTTATCACTTTCCTCGGGCACTGTTCCCGTTGCATTCAAAAAAGCGGTTATTCATTCTCTCCTTAAGAGACCTAACCTCGATCCTGACCTCATGGTAAACTACCGACCGGTGTCTCACCTTCCCTTTATTTCGAAAATCCTCGAAAAAATTGTTGCAGAGCAGCTAAATGAGCACTTAGCGTTTAACAATCTATGTGAAACCTTTCAATCCGGTTTCAGGGCAAATCACTCGACTGAGACAGCCCTCGCAAAATTGACTAATGATCTATTGCTAACGATGGACTCTGATGCGTCATCTATGTTGCTGCTCCTCGATCTTAGCGCTGCTTTCGATACCGTCGATCATAATATTTTATTAGAGCGTATCAAAATAGGAATTGGTATGTCAGACTCAGCCCTGTCATGGTTTAACTCTTATCTTACTGATAGGATGCAGTGCGTCTCCTATAACAGTGTGACCTCGGACTATGTTAAGGTAACGTGTGGAGTTCCCCAGGGTTCAGTCCTTAGCCCTGTACTCTTCAGCATCTACATGCTGCCGCTAGGTGACGTCATACGCAAATACGGTATTAGCTTTCACTGTTATGCTGATGACACCCAACTTTACATGCCCCTAAAGCTGACCAACATGCCGGACTGTAGTCAGTTGGAAGCGTTTCTTAATGAAATTAAACAATGGATGTCCGCTAACTTTTTGCAACTTAATGCCAAAAAAACGGAAATGCTGATTATCGGTCCTGCTAGACACCGACCTCTATTTAATAATACAACTTTAACATTTGACAACCAAATAATAAAACAAGGTGACTCTGTAAAAAATCTGGGTATTATCTTCGACCCAACTCTCTCCTTTGAGTCACACATTAAAAGCGTTACTAAAACGGCCTTCTTTCATCTCCGTAATATCGCTAAAATTCACTCCATTTTGTCCACTAAAGACGCCGAGATCATTATCCATGCGTTTGTTACGTCTCGTCTCGATTACTGTAACGTATTATTTTCGGGTCTCCCCATGTCTAGCATTAAAAGATTACAGTTGGTACAAAATGCGGCTGCTAGACTTTTGACAAGAACAAGAAAGTTTGATCATATTACGCCTGTACTGGCTCACCTGCACTGGCTTCCTGTGCACTTAAGATGTGACTTTAAGGTTTTACTACTTACGTATAAAATACTACACGGTCTAGCTCCAGCCTATCTTGCCGATTGTATTGTACCGTATGTCCCGGCAAGAAATCTGCGTTCAAAAGACTCCGGCTTATTAGTGATTCCTAGAGCTCAAAAAAAGTCTGCGGGCTATAGAGCGTTTTCCGTTCGGGCTCCAGTACTCTGGAATGCCCTCCCGGTAACAGTTCGAGATGCTACCTCAGTAGAAGCATTTAAGTCTCATCTTAAAACTCATCTGTATACTGTAGCCTTTAAATAGACCTCCTTTTTAGACCAGTTGATCTGCCGCTTCTTTTCTTTCTCCTATGTCCCCCCCTCCCTTGTGGAGGGGGTCCGGTCCGATGACCATGGATGAAGTACTGACTGTCCAGAGTCGAGACCCAGGATGGGCCGCTCGTCGGGACCCAGGATGGACCGCTCGCCTGTATCGGTTGGGGACATCTTTACGCTGCTGATCCGCTTGAGATGGTTTCCTGTGGACGGGACTCTCACTGCTGTCTTGGAGCCACTATGGATTGAACTTTCACAGTATCATGTTAGACCCGCTCGACATCCATTGCTTTCGGTCCCCTAGAGGGGGGGGGTTGCCCACATCTGAGGTCCTCTCCAAGGTTTCTCATAGTCAGCATTGTCACTGGCGTCCCACTGAATGTGAATTCTCCCTGCCCACTGGGTGTGAGTTTTCCTTGCCCTTTTGTGGGTTCTTCCGAGGATGTTGTAGTCGTAATGATTTGTGCAGTCCTTTGAGACATTTGTGATTTGGGGCTATATAAATAAACATTGATTGATTGAACTGTAGTTACTGACAGTGGTTGTTTGAAATGTTCCTGAGCCCATGTGGTGATATCCTTTACACGCTGATGTCGCTTTTTGATGCCTGAGGGATCCAAGGTTCATAATATCATCGCTTATGTGCAGTGATTTCTCCAGATTCTTTGAACCATTTGATATTACAGACCTTGATGGCGAAATCCCTAAATTCCTTGCAATAGCTCCTTGAGAAACGTTGTTCTTAAACTGACAATTTGCTAACACATTGGTTCAAAAAGTGGTGACCCTAGCCCCATCCTTGTTTGTGAATGACTGTGCATTTCATCGAAGCCGCTTTTATACCCAATCATAGCACCCACCTGTTCGCAATTAGCCTGTTCACCTGTGGGATGTTTCAAATAAGTATTTGATGAGCATTCCTCAGCTTTCCCAGTTTTTTTTTCCACTCGTGCCAATTTTTTTGAAACATGTTGCAGGCATTAAATTCCAAATGAGCTAATATTTGTAAAAAAACAACAACGTTTTTCAGTTGGAACATTAAGTATCTTGTCTTTGCAGTCCATTCAATTGAATATAGGTTGAAAAGGATTTGCAAATCATTGTATTCTGTTTTTATTTACAATTTACACAACGTGCCAACTTCACTGGTTTTGGGTTTTGTTTAAGCCGCAGATATATACGCTGTGAAATGTTTATTTACACATTTAAAAAAAAAAAAATAATAATAATAATTAATTAATAAAATGTTTATTTACATACCCTGCGATGAAATGGCGACTTGTCCAGGGTGTACACCGCCTTCCGCCCGTTTGTAGCTGAGATAGGCGCCAGCGCCCCCCGCGACCCCAAAAGGGAATAAGCGGTAGAAAATGGATGGATGGATGGATTTACATACCTTAATTGGCAGTAAAAAAGCTGATCAAAAAAAGAGAAGTCATCGTTATGGACCCGCTAACTGCGCTAGCTTGCTCTCCAATCAGCTAAAGAGACTCAATTACTCCACGGTGATATTTTTGTGAATTTACTGAGGCATTTCTGAAACTGAAACAATACAAAAAGAATGCCGTTGTAAGTTAATAATACTAACAAAGACACTCGTGTTGGCATATTAGCTGATGCTAACGTTGCTACATTACGACAACGCGTACAAACATGCATGAAAACACTCCTAAAGACATCACACACAGTAAGTATGAATTGTTTTAGATATATTTTAAAACTTACAAATGTTGCTTAGAGTGATGAATGAAGGATCTGTACGAGTAGTATGGAGGGCTGGAAGACTCAACGACACTTCTTCTTTCTGGTGGAAAGCACTAAATGGAAGGACACTGCAACGAATGCGGTGAGCGAACTCGTACAAAAGATGGGGCCATAGCATAAACAAAACACCTTTTCAGTGTCTTTGCATGTGTTTTATGAAAAGTATTTGCATTATGGCCTTCAGCGAAGAAAATCCATAAATTAGCCACACTGTTTTGTAAACCGCAGGCTTAGAATGAATTAAAAAGACACATATTAATTCCAGGCGGGTACTTTCCTGGCCCGCCTGCAGTCCAGACCTGTCTCCCATCGAAAATGTGTGGCGCATTATGAAGTGTAAAAGACAACAGCGGAGACCCCGGACTGTTGAACGACTGAAGCTCTACATAAAACCAGAATGGGAAAGAAATCCACTTTCAAAGCATCAACAATTATTTTCTTCAGTTCCCAAACGTTTGAGTGTTTTTAAAAGAAAAGGTGATGTAACACAGTGGTGAACATGTCCTTTCCCAACTACTTTGACACGTGTTGCAGCCATGAAATTCAGCGGCGGTGGCGGCGATGACCAAGAAGAACGCGGAGTTGGAATATAATTACAACACTTTATGTACATATTTATATACATATTAATATAATATGTAACTACAAGCTCAATTCACAGACAGAGTCCCATTGCTTTTATGAGCGGCCGAGCAAGTCAAAAGCCGGAAAAAAAATAAAAAAAATGTTTTTTTTTCCCCGAATTTTTTAAATGTTTTATTTTATTTTATTTGTGGCGGCCGTAATTGTTTCGTGGCGGCCCGCCACAAATAAATTAATGTGTGGGAAACCCTGAAGATTATAAACCTCTCACCTTGAAAGAGGTACTCTTCGGTGTTCATGTCAGGATTGTCCGTGATGATGTCGAATGGCGACCTGCCGGCCATCATCTCGAACATGAGCACGCCGAGCGCCCACCAGTCCACACTGAAACCTGAACACGGTCCACAAGACAAAGTCAGACGTGTCCCGGATGATGCACGCTGGGACTCAGTCTGATGTGGTGACTTGCTCACCGTAGTCTTCTCCTCGGAGGATTTCTGGGGCGATGTAGTTGGGCGTTCCACAGAAGGTACTGGTGGTGTCCCCTGGTCTGATCCCCTCCTGGGCAGAATACATCATTCAAAGTAAGGAATCAGACAGAATACATTATGTTAAGTAGAATGAGAGAGCAGACATCCCAAGAGCGAAAAAATCCTAAATCTAGTCCCAAAATGGAATCACGCCTTCCTGATCCCATTTTGGATGTTTCCTGAAAAGTTTATGAAAATGTGACTATGACTCTTTGAGTTACAAATAGCGGAATGAAATTAATGGAGTGAACTCTCTTGAGAATCGTCCACTATCTTTGTGTGTGTGAGTGGAGGCCAGCTTCTCCCATTTTGGACGTTCATTAAAATCCGTCCAGAACTTTTTGAATTATGTATATTGTGTTTACATATACATATACACACACACACACACACACACACACACACACACACACACACACACACACACACACACACACACACACACACACACACACACACACACACACACACACACACACACACACACTCTTCAATATCACTTAGGGCCCACATACTCACATTCATGCACTAGAAACTAATTATTGACTTCATGGGGTTGAAACTAACTTTGCAAAACTACCGTAAATTCCAGACTGTAAGCCGCTACTTTTTTGCCGCGCTTTGAACGCTGCGTCTTATAAATCAGTCTTGCTATTATGGCCATAATGCAAACAAGCAAAGACATTGAAAAGGTGTGTTATTGTTTGTGCTGTGGCGCCATCTTTTGGATGAGTGTGGCAGTTTCTTCCAATTGAGACTGAGCTTTCAACCGGAAGTAAAAGTGTTGTCCCGCCTTCTAGCCCTCCGTAGCTTTTTTGCACGTATGTTTTCTTTATTCATCACTCCAGGCAATGTTTGTATGTTTCACAATATAACTAAAAAAATTAGTTCTGTCATGTCTTTAGGAGTGTTTTCATGCATATTTGTAAACGCTAGCGTAATGTAATGAAGCTAGCGTCGTTAGCTTTAGCAAATATGCTAACATGTTTCTGTGTTAGTATTATCAACTTACAATGGCATTCTTTTTGTACTGTTTCAGTTTTTTAAATTCACCAAAACGTCACCGTGGAGTTATTGAGTCTGTTTAGCTGATTAGCGAGCTAGCTTGTTAGTGGGTCCATGACGATGACTTCTGTTTTGTTCGATCAGCCGTTTTACTGCTGCGTTACAGACACCGTTTGGACACAATTAAGGTATGTAAATCAACATCTATAGATAATTTCTACGTAAATAACAAATTTCACAAGGTTTATATCTGCGCCTTAAATTCCGTTGTGGCTAATATATGAAAAAAAAAATTGTCCCCTTTATTTAACTGATGTGACTTAGAAACCTCAGAAAATAGTGCAGAAAATACGGCACTTGTAGTATTTATTAATGTGGAATGTTAGAAAAGGTTTGATCAAGTGAAATGAGTCAAACAGAGAACAATGGTAGATATGAAAACACTAACTTATTTATTATTAACCAGCAGGAATATACTCATGCCACGACTATTCAATTAAATTGTTAAGGGAGCCACATAAGTGTTGTTATCATTAGCCTATATGCTAACACGTTTCTGTGGCCAAAAAGCATCACCAAATACAGCACACACCCTGGCTTCCACCTGTTCGACCTGCTATCATCGAGCAGGCACTACAGGTGCATCAGAGCCAGAACAAACAGGCTCAGAGACAGTTTCTTTCCCAGAGCTGTCACCATGTTGAACTCTAACATATAATAATAATAATTCACCCCTATACAATATCCTATCCTAATACCCTACTGTGCAATACTACCTTCGAGTGCTATACGTCCGACACTGATTGTTATTTATGACACTGATTGTTATTTATTACTTCGGTACTCTTGTATTGTTCAGTATATTGTACTGTATTTTGTATTTCTATAGTGTTTTGTATATTGTACAGGATTGCTTATTATTTTTATTGGATAGTAGTCTGTTTATTTTAATTGTTAGTTTTTCCTTTATTACCTCATTTTATTTATTTTTACCCCATATTTGTTCCCACTACCGCACCTTAAATTGGAGTCCTTAATCTTGTTATATGCAAATATAATGACAATAAAGTCCATTCTATTCTATTCTTCTATTCTATTAACTTACAATGGCATTCTTTTTGTATCGTTCCATTTTTGTAAATTCACCAAAATGAAAATGCAGCTGGCCCTGCGATGAGGTGGCGACTTGTCCAGGGTGTACCCCGCCTTCCGCCCGATTGTAGCTGAGATAGGCGCCAGCGCCCCCCGCGACCCCAAAAAAGGGAATAAGCGGTAGAAAATGGATGGATGGATGGAAAATGCAGCTGAGATAGGCTCCAGCATCCACCGCGACCTCGAAAGGGACAAGAAGTACAAAATGGATGGATTGATGGAGTTATTGAATCTGTTTATGATTGGCGAGCTAGCTTGCGCAGCGAGTGGGTCCATGATGATGACTTCTGTTTTGTTGGTTCAGCTGTTTTACTGCCATGTTACAGGCAACATTTTGAAATAAACACTAAAATAAACAGAAACATTCACAAAATATTTCCATGTAGATAACTCTTTTCACAATGTGTATATCTGCGGCTTATAGTCCGGTGCGGCTTATATATTTTTCCCCTGAACTCTAGTGGGTGCGGTTTATAAACGGAAACTATGTTTTTTTTTCCCTGAACACTAGTGGTTGTGGCTTATATACCGGTGCACTCTATTGTCCGGAAAATACAGTAAATGTATTCAATTTTTGACGGACAAAACAATTAACGTACAGTGGGGCAAAAAAGTACTCAGTCAGCCACCGATTGTGCAAGTTCTCCCACTTAAAATGATGACAGAGGTCTGTAATTTTTATCATAGGTACACTTCAACTGTGAGAGACAGAATGTGAAAAAAAATCCAGGAATTCACATTGTAGGAATTTTAAATAATTTATTTGTAAATTATGGTGGAAAATAAGTATTTGGTCACTTCAAACAAGGAAGATCTCTGGCTCTCACAAACCTGTAACTTCTTCTTTAAGAAGCTCTTCTGTCCTCCACTCGTTACCTGTATTAATAGCACTTGTTTGAACTCGTCATCTGTATAAAAGACACCTGTCCACAGCCTCAAACAGTCAGACTCCAAACTCCACCATGGCTAAGACCAAATAGCTGTCGAAGGACATCGGGAAAAGAATTGTAGACCTGCACCAGACTGGGAAGAGTGAATCTACAATAGGCAAGCAGCTTGGTGTGAAAAAAATCAACTGTGGGAGCAATTATCAGAAAATGGAAGACATACAAGGCCCCTGATTATCTCCCTCGATCTGGGGCTCCACGCAAGATCTCATCTCGTGGGGTCAAAATGATCATGAGAACGGTGAGCAAAAATCCCAGAACCACACGGGGGGACCTGGTGAATGACCTGCAGAGAGCTGGTACCAAAGTAACAAAGGTTGCCATCAGTAACACACTACGCCGACAGGGAATCAAATCCAGCAGTGCCAGACGTGTCCCCCTGCTTAAGCCAGTGCATGTACAGGCCCGTCTGAAGTTTGCCAGAGAGCACATGGATGATACAGCAGAGGATTGGGAGAATGCCATGTGGTCAGATGAAACCAAAATAGAACTTTTGGTATAAATTCAATTTGTCCTGTTAGGAGGAAGAAGAATACTGAGTTGCATCCCAAGAACACCATACCTACTGTGAAGCATGGGAGTGGAAACATCATGCTTTGGGGCTGCTTTTCTGCTAAGGGGACAGCACGATTGATCCGTGTTAAGGAAAGAATGAATGAGGCATGTATCGTGAGATTTTGAGCCAAAACCTCGTTCCAACAGTGAGAGCTTTGAATGGTTGACCAAATACTTATTTTCCACCATAATTTACAAATAAATTATGTAAAATTCCTACAATGTGAATTCATGGATTTTTTTTTCACATTCTGTCCCTCACAGTTGAAGTGTACCTATGATGAAAATTACACGCCTCTGTCATCATTTTAAGTGGGAGAACTTGCACAATCGGTGGCTGACTAAATACTTTTTTGCCCCACTGTATGTTAATAAACATCCGGTGTGGCTAATATGTACAAATATTTTCCTTCTAAAATGTGGTGAGTGTGGCTTAAAAAATGGTACACTTTATAGCCTGGACAATACAATAAGTGCAATTAGCCAATTAGTCTGCAGTGCCATGCTCCTCACCTTACACATGCCATAGTCTGTGAGCTTGATGTGTCCTTGCTGGTCCAGGAGGACATTGTCCAACTTCAGGTCTCTGTAGATGATGCCCTTCTCGTGCAGGAAGTTGAGAGCCAGGCAGATTTCAGCAGCATAAAATCTGTCATGAAACAAAAAAAGACACTTTTTAGGAGCTATTATTCCTCATGAAAATAGTGTATACGGGGGGGGAGGTGGGTGGTGGTGGGGGGGGGGGGGGTTTATTCAGGTGTACTGGAGAGGAGGCTACGCCGGATAGTCGAACCTCGGATTCAGGAGGAACAGTGTGGTATTCGTCCTGGTCGTGGAACTGTGGACCAGCTTTATACTCTCGGCAGGGTTTTTGAGGGTGCATGGGAGTTTGCCCAACCAGTCTACATGTGCTTTGTGGACTTGGAGAAGGCATTCGACCGTGTCCCTCGGGAAGTCCTGTGGGGAGTGCTCAGAGAGTATGGGGTATCGGACTGTCTTATTGTGGCGGTCCGCTCCCTGTACGATCAGTGCCAGAGCTTGGTCCGCATTGACGGCAGTAAGTCGGACACATTTCCAGTGAGGGTTGGACTCCGCCAAGTCTGTCCTTTGTCACCGATTCTGTTCATAACTTTTATGGACAGAATTTCTAGGCGCAGTCAAGGCGTTGAGGGGTTCCGGTTTGGTAACCACAGGATTAGGTCTTTGCTTTTTGCAGATGATGTGGTCCTGATGGCTTCATCTGACCGGAATCTTCAGCTCTCGCTGGATCGGTTTGCAGCTGAGTGTGATGCGACCGGAATGAGAATCAGCACCTCCAAGTCCGAGTCCATGGTTTTCGCCCGGAAAAGGGTGGAATGCCATCTCCGGGTTGGGGAGGAGACCCTGCCCCAAGTGGAGGAGTTCAAGTACCTAGGAGTCTTGTTCACGAGTGAGGGAAGAGTGGATCGTGAGATCGACAGGCGGATCGGTGCGGCGTCTTCAGTAATGCGGACGTTGTACCCATCCGTTGTGGTGAAGAAGGAGCTGAGCCGGAAGGCAAAGCTCTCAATTTACCGGTTGATCTACGTTCCCATCCTCACCTATGGTCATGAGCTTTGGGTCATGACCGAAAGGATAAGATCACGGGTACAAGCGGCCAAAATGAGTTTCCTCCGCCGTGTGGCGGGGCTCTCCCTTAGAGATAGGGTGAGAGGCTCTGCCATCCGGGAGGAACTCAAAGTAAAGCCGCTGCTCCTTCACATCGAGAGGAGCCAGATGAGGTGGGCCGGGCATCTGGTCAGGATGCCACCCGAACGCCTCCCTAGGGAGGTGTTTAGGGCACGTCCAACCGGTAGGAGGCCACGGGGAAGACCCAGGACACGTTGGGAAGACTATGTCTCCCGGCTGGCCTGGGAACGCCTCGGGATCCCCCGGGAAGAGCTAGACGAAGTGGCTGGGGAGAGGGAAGTCTGGGTTTCCCTGCTTAGGCTGTTGCCCCCGCGACCCGACCTCGGATAAGCGGAAGATGATGGATGGATGGATGGATGGATTTTAATAACACAAAGTTTTTGTTTTTTTAAACTGTCATGGCTCCAATCAATGTTATGAATTATTCAGCGATTACTTCACATCAGAAATTATTCTTCCGGTTATTTTGGGGGGAAAATATTGCATATTTTGTGTCTTTGCAATATAAAAAAATAACTTTTCGTTTACAAAAAATGCTTAAAAAAACAAGCAGACATGAACAAAATTACAAAAATGTATAACCGAGAGATAAAAATGTATAATCGAAAGAAATGCATAATCGAGGGGTTGCCAAACTACGGCCCGTGGGCCAGACACGGCCCGTGGGCCAGATACGGCCCGCCAGCATCCAAAATCTGGCGGGTAGTCCCGAGTAAAATTTGTATTTCTTTTATCATAATTTTTTTAATCAGTCCTTTCTAACCATCCATTTTTTACCGCTTGTTACTCTCAGGGTCTCCTAGCTGTTCAGGCTAATCGTATTGTCTAAAAATACATTTTCCTGTCGATAACGTGATGTCATCACGTGCACGCTCTTTCAGTCAATTGGTACACGAGGGGAAAACAATGGTGAAAAGTCAAAAGCATCTTACCTATTTAAATATATATATAGGGCTTCACGGTGGGAGAGGGGTTAGTGCATCTGCCTCACAATAGTAGTCTTGGGTTCAATCCCAGGATCTGGATCTTTCTGTGTGGAGTTTGCATGTACTCCCCGTGAATGTGTGGGTTCCCTCTGGGTACTCAGGCTTCCTCCCAGTTCCAAAAACATGCACCTGAGGATAGGTTGATTGGCGACACTAAATTGGCCCTAGTGTGTGAATGTGAGTGTGAATGTTGTCTGTCTATCTGTGTTGACCCTGCGATGAGATGGCGACTTGTCCAGGGTGTACCCCGCCTTCTGTCCGATTGTAGCTGAGATAAGCACCAGCGCCCCCGCAACCCTAAAGGGTATACGCGGTAGAAAATGGATGGATGTATATTTTATATATATATATATATATATATATATATATATACATAGCCCATTTTTTTAACCCAATGTGGCCCTGGGTCAAAGAGTTTGGGGAACCCCTGTTCTCGAAACTTAAGTGTTGAAAGTAAAAAAAAAATGTATGACTTATTTGAAAAATGTTATTGCAAATTTTGTGTTTTAACCACAAAAAACAAGGTTTGGACAAAATTGGCAAAAAAAAACATACCCCTCTCTCCCCCCCACACACTTAGTATCAACAGATAGACCTGAAGGTGATGTAGAGATTTAAGCATTGAATAAAAAAACTTATAAACATGACTTTTTTATAAACATTTTTATGACTGAAAAATATCAAAATGGCCTCGCATGCTTTGATTTTTTAGAGTGCGGCCCTCTGTTTAGACCTTGCTATGTATGGTACGTGGGCTCCATCTAGTGGTATACAGAAGAATCATTTATTAAATATTCAAACACGGTGTTACTGTTCAAACTGTGTTTATTGTTACAGTGGCCACAAATAGAAGAAAATATACTTTATGTACTTGGCACCATCATAAAACCACCATCTTAAGTTCACTTTTCCTATGTTAGCATGCTTAAGTTTTATGCGAGCATTTTAAAGCTAAAAATCACAGCTTTTGATACTTGGCGCCATCATATAAATATGCTAACTTATTTATTAACATGCTAATGTTAACATGCGTACATTTTATGCTAGCAGTTTTGCAAAATGTTGTTCATTTAAACCTTGAAAAAAAAATTGTTTATACTTGCCACCATCTTAGAACTAAGCTAACTTATAAAAAATAAAAAAAATTTAAAATAGAACTATGCTAACTCATTTTATGTTAGCATAATATTTCATGCAAACATTTTAGCTACTTGTACATGTTTAAACCTAAAAAACATGGATTTTGATACTTGGAACCACCTTTAAAAATGTGTTCACTTCTCTTATTTTAGCATGCTAACATTTAATGTTAGCTTCTTCGCTAATTTTCATTGTTTAAACCCTAAAAAACATGTTTTTTGATACTAAGCGCCATTATACTAATATCTTAATGTCTTCTATATGAGCATGCTAATGTTTTATACGAACCTTTTAACGAAATTGGATCTTTTAAACCTAAAAACCATGATTTTTGATACTTGGCACCATCGTACAAGTATGCTAATTTCTTCAATATTAGCACGCAAACGTCTTATGCTAGCATTTTAAATAATTTTGTTCATTTAAAACAAAAAATAATGTTTTTTAGCACTTTTTGCCATCTTGGAATTATGATAACTCGTCCTATTTTAGCATACTAACATTAACAAACTAACCGTTTATACACACATTTCAGCTAATTTTATATTTAAACCTACCATAAAACAACAGTGAATATATTATTGTGGACCCCGACTTAAACAAATTGAAAAACGTATTCGGGTGTGGTCAATTGTAAGTAATATGTACTGTACTGTGCAATCCACTAATAAAAGTTTCAATCACTCAATTAAAATTAAAAAAATTAAAATCATGGATTTTGGTAATTGGCGCCATCATACAAGTATGCTGACCTCTTCTATGTTAGCATGCTAATGTTAGCAGGCTAACAACTTATGTTAGCCTTTTAGCTAAATTGGATCCTTTAAACCTAAAAAAACCATGGTTTTTTTTGAGACATCAGACCATCATACAAGTATGCTAACTCCTTCAATATTAGCATGCACGTGTTTTATGCTAGCATTTTAACAAATTTTTTTAATTTAAATCCCCCCCCCCCCCCCCAAAACATGGTTTTTGGCACTTTTTGCCATCTTAGAATTACGCTAACTCATCCTACATTATCTTGCTAACATTAACAAAATAACCTTTTATACAAACATTTAAGCAAATTTTATTTTTAAATCTAAAAATCCTGGATTTTTGTAATTGGCGCATTCATACAAGTATGCTAACTACTTCTATATTAGCATGCTGATGTTAACATGCTAACATTTAATACTAGCTATTGAGCTAAATTGGATCTTTTAAACCTAAAAAACATGGTTTTTGATGGTTTGAACCGTCATAACATTATGCTAACTTCTTCAATATTAGTATGCTACCGTTAGCATAGTAACATTCTATGACAACATTTGAGCTAACTTTGTGTTAAACCTAAAAATTATTGATTTTAGTAATTGGCGCCATCATACAAGTATGCTAACTTCTGCTATATTAGCATGCTAACGTTTTAGGCGGATCGGTGCGGCGTCTTTAGTAATGCGGACGTTGTACCGATCTGTTGTGGTGAAGAAGGAGCTGAGCCGGAAGGCAAAGCTCTAAATTTACCGGTCGATTTACGTTCCCATCCTCACCTATTGTCATGAGCTTTGGGTCATGACCGAAAGGACAAGATCATGGGTACAAGCGGCCGAAATGAGTTTCCTCCACCGTGTGGAGGGGCTCTCCCTTAGAGATAGAGTGAGAAGCTCTGTCATCCGGGAGGAACTCAAAGTAAAGCCGCTGCTCCTCCACATCGAGAGGAGCCAGGTGAGGTGGTTCGAGCATCTGGTCAGGATGCCACCCGATCGCCTCCCTAGGGAGGTGTTTAAGGCCCGTCCAACCGGTAGGAGGCCACGGGGAAGACCCAGGACACGTTGAGAAGACTATGTCTCCCGGCTGGCCTGGGAACGCCTCGGGATCCCCCGGGAAGAGCTACACGAAGTGGCTGGGGAGAGGGAAGTCTGGGCTTCCCTGCTTAGGCTGCTGCCCCCGCGACCCGACCTCATATAAGCGGAAGAAGATGGATGGATGGATGGATGGATGGACGTTTTATGCTAGCCTTTTAGCTTCATTGGATCTTTTAAACCTAAAAAACATGTTTTTTGATAGTTAAAACCATCATAACAGTATGCCAACTTCTTCAATATTAGCATGCTACCATTAGCATAATAACATTCTATGAAAACATTTTAGCTAATTTTGTGTTAAACCTAAAAATCATGGATTTTGTTATTTGGCCCCATCATACTAGTATGTTAACTTATTGTACATTAGCATGCTAACGTTTTATGCTAGCCTTTTAGCTACATTCGATCTTTTAAACCTAAAAATCATGTTTTTTGATACTTGGGACCATAATACAAGTATACTAACTCCTTCAATATTAGCATGCAAATGTTTTATGCTACAATTTTTACTAATATCATTAATTTTAAACCTAAGAAAGTCATGGTTTTTTATACTTTTCACCATCTTAGAACTATGCTACCTCATCCGATATTTGCATGCAAATGTTAGCATAATAACATTTTATTCAAACATTTAAGTTGGTTCCAGTGTGGTTTTATGCTAGCTTTTTAGCTTCCATTGAGATTTACAGTTACGGATAGCAAGACCCATCAAAATGTTGTAGTTGATACTTTAATATAGTGTATCATGAACTACTTCCTTTGACGCAGCAGGTGCTGGCACTGATGAACAAAGTGTTGCATTCAGGAGTCAACAGCACGCTGCTTTTACGTGTGGGTGTGCTCTGTCACCAAGAGATAAGCGGCCATGAGGAGTGACGTGGGTTCTTTCTGTCTGCTACAAATCCAGGGTTGAGTAAAAGACAGTAAATCCCACGTCGCTCCCCCACAATTAGACTGTGACAGGCGGGATTGTGCACGCTCGTTTCAGTGGCGGCATCCAGACGGAGAGAAGCGGCGAGCTCTCGGAGGCAGCATCCATCGCCCACAGGCCGCCTCCCCCATGGCGTGGGGGAATGCAGCAGGGCGCTCATGAATATGTACACTTATTATGAGTTATTAGCGTGCTGCTTTGCATACGCACAGCCAGTGTCTGCAGAATGCAGATTGCAGGGTCCGATAGGGGCCCGACAGTGCCGCGCTAAATTACCCAGCCTTTGATCTGCCATTTATCAAGGGCGCACTTGGAGTGCCCCACAAGCAGCAAGACAGGGTGCGTAACGGGGCTCATTACCGTTTTTCTACTTGGTCCAGGAAAGCGCTCAAGACCGATATCAAGCATATTCAAATTGTTGCAAATCCATGAAACGGGGGTGTCCGGGGGCCACAACTAACTCCCACACAAGTTGATGCTGCGATCTCGTCAACAGCATTCTTCACTTTGTTTAGACGAAATAAACTCACAGAGAGCTTGGCCTTTAGCTCTGGGTTGTCCAAAGGGCGGCCATTTTTTAAATAATATTACAAAGTAGAATAAAAGCGCAAACAACTGAAATGTAAGGAGAACATGCTGCAATATTGACAATAATAACACAAAGCTGCCATCCAGGAAGTGATTTAAAAACTGTTTAATGTTTTAATAACTTCACATTAAATATTCCACTTAGGAATATGTTTTGGGAAACATGTTGCATGATTTGTGTTTTTGCCATATGAAAAGAAGTTTGTTTGTTTTGTTTTAAAAAGGGCATCAAACCAAAAAATTAAAACTTTATGTCAACTTGGATGTAAAATGTGCGATACAAGCAGCTCTGCAGCGTGTTTACTCGTGTGTGATATCATGTGTGATACAAGCAGTCATGCAGAATGTTTGCTTGTGTGCGATATCATTTGTGATATAAGCAGTCATGCAGAGTGTTTGCTTGTGTGCAATATAACGTGCGATATAAGAAGTCATGCAGAGTGTTTGCTTGTGTGCGATATGGACTGGACTCTCTCCATTATGTTAGATCCACTATGGACTGGACTTTCACAATGTTATGCTAGACTCACTCAACGTCCATTGGATCTGGTTTCCCTTTAAGGGGGGGGTTTTGGGTCACCAACATGTGCGGCCCTCTCCAACGTTTCATTGTCATTCACATCGACGTCCCACTGGGTTGTGAGTTTTTCCTTGCCCTTATGTGGGCTCTGAACCGAGGATGCCGTTGTGGCTTGTGCAGCCTTTTGAGACACTTGTGATTTAGTGCTATATAAATAAACATTGATTGATTGCGATACAAGCAGTCCTGCAGCCTTTTTACTTGTGTGCGATACAATCAGTCATGCAGAATGTTTAATTGTGTGTGATATCATCTGCGATACTAGCAGTCCCGCAGTGTGTTTGTT
This sequence comes from Nerophis ophidion, assembly GCF_033978795.1. Classification (NCBI taxonomy): domain Eukaryota; kingdom Metazoa; phylum Chordata; class Actinopteri; order Syngnathiformes; family Syngnathidae; genus Nerophis; species Nerophis ophidion. Next base: position 23,113,548 of record NC_084616.1, on the reverse strand, counting down.
TGTGTGCAATATAATCTGTGATACATGCAGTCCTGCTGCATGTTTACTTGTGTGATACAAGCAGTCATACATAGTGTTTAATTGTGTGCGATATCATGTGCGATACAAGTAGTGATGCAGCGTGTTTGCTTGTGTGCGATATCATGTGCAATAGGAGCACTCCTGCAGCATGTTTAATGGTGTGCGATACAAGCAGGCATGCAGATTGTTTAGTGTCTGATTTCATGTGCGATACCAGCAGTCCTGCAGAGTGTTTAATTGTGTGTGATATCATTTGCGATACAAGCAGTCCCGCAGAGTGTTTACTTGTGCAAATTTTGAGAGCAAATTATCTATGTGTCCTCACACAATTTCTTCTATTTTAGTCAAGTCATTTACATGATGGGCTATAGGCTACTAAGAGTGAGCAGCTACCCAACAGATAAGCACACAATAGCAAACAAGCTAGACATAGATACCACTCACTGAACCATAAAAGGTGACATTTGTAAATGTAAACAAGTATCAAATAATTATAGTTCCATATCAAATGCACATACGAAGTCTCCAAGGCAGTATTAGAAAGTATCCAGTAACAAAAGTTTCCGCATCATTCAACTTACTGTGTCATCAGTTTAACTTTGTGCATTTCAGTGTCACCAAAAAAAAAAACATTTACGACTCCACTTCAACTTAAAGAAATCATAAGTCCATTCCAGACAGTTATGAATAAATAGGTTAGTGGTTTCATATCTACCATTGTTCTCTGTTTAAAGGCCTACTGAAACCCACTATTACCCACCATGCAGTCTGATAGTTTATATATCAATGATGAAATATTAACATTGCAACACATGCCAATACGGCCTTTTTAGTTTACTAAATTGCAATTTTAAATTTCCAGAGACTTTTTTCTTGAAAACGTCACGTAATGATGACGTGTACGCGTGACGTCATGGGCTGTTATAAATATGAGCGCTGCACAAACACACAGCTAAAAGTCGTCTGCTTTAACGGCATAATTAACCAGTATTTTGGTCATCTGTGTTGCTGAATCTTTTGCAATTTGTTCATTAATATTGGAGAAGTCAAAGTAGAAAGACGGAGTTGGGAAGCATTAGCCTTTAGCCACACAAACACACGTTGATTCCTTGTTTAAAATTCACGGAGGTGAAACTTTAGTATGGATCACAGCGGACATGGATCCCGACTACATGTCAACCAGCAGGTTTTGGTGAGAAAATTGTGGTTAAAAAGTCGCCTTTTACCGGATATCAGCTGAGCTTGTGTCGTCCGTACAGCTGCCGTCGACTTCCCCAAGACACTGCGCGTCAACAGTGGACGTACACCTCCGACTATCAGGTACAGTTAAACTCACTAAAACACTAGCAACACAATAGAAAGATAAGGGATTTCCCAGAATTATCCTAGTAAATGTCTCTAATAACATATGAATCTGTCTCAATGCAACGCGATTGCAATCGCGTTTTTTTTTTTTTTTTTTCTAGTCCGTCGCTATCAATATCCTCAAACACGAATCTTTCATCCTCGCTCAAATTAGGTGTGGTGAAATTTGTCCTCTGCATTTGACCCATCCCCTTGATCACCCCCTGGGAAGTGAGGGGAGCAGTGGGCAGCAGCGGTGCCGCGCCCGGGAATCATTTATGGTGATTTAACCCCTAATTCCAACCCTTGATGCTGAGTGTCAAGCAGGGAGTCAATGGGTCCCATTTTTATAGTCTTTGGTATGACTCGGCTGGGGTTTGAACTCACAACCTACCGATCTCAGGGCGGACACTCTAACCACTAGGCCACTGAGGAGGTATGATTCCTGCTGATAACGTATCTAATTAGTATGGGTATCGACCAATACTGTAGAGTGCAAAATAGGTATTGTCTTTGTGTGTGTGTGTGTGTGTGCGTGTATGTTAGTGTGTATGTGTGAGTTCCTGACAAGTGCTAGCTGTATGTGTAATAACAGTAAATAGTGTAAATGTGTTTCTTCATCATCAGATACTCAGATATAAGTTAAGTTCATTATGAAAAGTATATTGTACTTTGAAAAGATCACAAGACAAAAAACTAAAGTCTGCTGGATTGGAATCAAAATGAAAAGCTTTGGGTGGTCTTCCCATAAATGAAGTCCTTGGATTTTGACACAAGTGCTTTTTTCAAGGAAAAGCAATAAAATGTGATGTTTTTCCTCTTTCACAAGAACGTACAAAAGGTGAGATCCTGACCTTCACACGTCACAAAGTCCTGATAGCAAACATTTATCTTACACCAGCAACACTTACACATCATACAATTGACTGTGGGGGTCCACACTTTCTCCACTGCGGGTCACACACTGACACTCTAAAGCATGCAGGGGCCATTTTGGCATTTTTCATTTTCAAAACAAATACATTACATATATATATATATATATATATATATATATATATATATATATATATATATATATATATATATAAATGATAAATGGGTTGTACTTGTATAGCGCTTTTCTACCTTCATTCTACTCAAAGCGCTTTGACACTCCTTCCACATTTACCCATTCACACACACATTCACACACTGATGGAGGGAGCTGCCATGCAAGGCGCTAACCAGCACCCATCAGGAGCAAAGATGAAGTGTCTTGCTCAGGACACAACGGACGTGACGAGGTTGGTACTAGGTGGGGATTGAACCAGGGGCCCTCGCCACTCTCACACTGCACCACGCCGCCCCCCCCCCCCATATATATATATATATATATATATATATATATATATATATATATATATATATATATATATATATATATATATATATATATATATATATATTTATATGTTTCCATCTTGAGTGCTCTACTCATGTCTGGTCCCGGGGACCCAAAGTGCTGTCAGTCATAAAAATATTAAATCTTTAAATCAATGTACGATCTATCTGTCAATATAAAGTTGTATTTCATTTTTGTAACTTTTATGCTTGATTTGTTAAAGAAAACCTTTTTTTGAAGGTCAAATACAGAAAATATGCCCTAAACACCTCCCTAGGGAGGAGTTCGGGTGGCATCCTGACCAGAAACCACAACCGACCTCATCCGGCTCTTATCGATGTAAAGTAGCAGCGGCTTTACTTTTAGCTACTTCCGGATGACAGAGCTTCTCACCCTATCTCTAAGGGAGAGCCCCGCTACCCGACGGAGGAAACTCATTTTGGCCGCTTGTACCTGTGATCTTGTCCTTTTGGTCATAACCCAAAGCTCATGATCATAGGTAAGGATGGAAATGTAGATCGACCGGTAAATTGAGAGCTTTGCCTTCCGGCTAAGCTCCTCTTTCACCAAAATGGTAATGCGGGCACCAGTGTCCGCATTACTGAAGATGCCGCACCGATCCGCCTGTCGATCTCACGATCCACTCTTCCCTCACTTGTGAACAAGGCTCCAAGGTACTTGAACTCCTCCACATGGGGCAGGGTCTCCTCCCCAACCCGGAGATGGCACTCCACCGTTTTCTGGGCGAAAACCATGGATTCGGACTTAGAGGTGCTGATTCTCACCCCAAACGCTTCACACTTGGCTGATAACCGATTCAGTGAGAGCTGAAGATCCTGGCCAGATGAAGCCATCAGGACCTCATCATCAGCAAAAAGCAGAGACCACCAAACCGGATCCCCTCAACGCCATGACTGCGCCTAGAAATTCTGCCCACAAAAGTTATGGACAGAATCAGGGACAAAGGGCAGCCCTGGCGGAGTAAAACCCTCACTGGAAACGTGTCCGACTTACTGCCGACAATGTGGACCAAGCTCTGACACTGATCGTACAGGGAGCAGACCGCCACAATCAGACAGTCCGATACCCCATACTCTCTGAGCGCTCCCCACAGGACTAACCAAGGAACACGGTCGAATGCCTTCTACAAGTACACAAAGCACATGTAAACTGGTTGGGCAAACTCCCATGCACTCTCCAGGACCCTGCCGAGTGTATAGAGGGGTCCACAGTTGTACGACCAGGACTAAAACCACACTGTTCTGAGGTTCAACTATCCGGCATAGCCTCCTCTCCAGTACACCTGAATAGATCTTACTGGGAAAGTTGGGTAGTGTGATCCCACAATAATTGGAACACACCCTCCGGATCCCCTTCTTAAAGAGAGGAACCACCACCCTGGTCTGCCAATCCAGAGGTACCGTCCCGGATGTCCACGTGATGTTGCAGAGTCTTGTCAACCAATACAGCCCCACAGCATCCAGAGCTTTAAGGAACTCCTGGCGGATCCCATCCAGCCCCCAGGGCCTTGACACGGAGGAGCTTTTCAACTACCTAAGCAACCTCAGCCCCAGAAATAGGAGAGACCACCACAGATTCCCTAGGAACTGCTTACTCATAGGAAGATGTGATGGTGGGATTAAGAAGGTCTTCGAAGTATTCCATTTACCAATCCACAACATCCGCAGTCGAGGTCAGCAGAAAACCATCCTCACCATACAGGGTGTTGACAGTGCACTGCTTCTCCTTCCTGAGGCTGCGGCTGGTGGTCCAGAATCGCTTCGAAGCCGCCTGGAAGTTTTTTTCCATGGTTACCCGAAGTCCTCCCATGTCCGAGTTTTTTTGCCTCCACGACCGCTGAAGCCGCACACCGCTTGGCCTGTCGGTACCTGTCCGCTGCCTCCAGAGTCCGATGAGCCAAAAGAATCCGATAGGAGTCTTTCTTCAGCTTGACAGCATCCATCTTGACAGGTTCTAGCATTACCGCCACGACGTGCACCAACTACCTTGCGGCCACAGCTCCAATCATCCGCCTCGACAATAGAGGTGCGGAACATAGTCCACTCAAACTCAATGTCCAACACCTCTCTCGTGACATGTTCAAAGTTCTTCCGGAGGTCTGAATTGAAACTCTCTGACAGGAAACTCTGCTAGACGTTCCCAGCAGACCCTCACAATGCGTTTGGGCCTGCCAGGTCTATCCAACATCCTCCCCCACCATTGCTGCCAACTCACCACCAGGTGGTGATCAGTAGAAAGCTCCGCCCCTCTCTTCACCCGAGGGTCTAAAACATGAGGCCGGTAATGCGATGATACAACTACAAAGTTGATCATGGAACTGCGGCCTAGGGTGTCCTAGGGCCAAGTACACATATTGACACCCTTATGTTTGAACATGGTGTTTTTTTATGGACAATCTGTGACGAGCAAAAAAGTTCAATAACAAAACACCACTCGGATTCAGATACGGGCGGCCATTCTTCCCAATCACGCCTCTCCAGGTTTCACTGTCGCTGCCAACATGAGCGTGGAAGTCACCCAGTAGGACAAGGGAATCAACCTCGAGTGTATCCAAAAAGGGTGGGTACTCTGAACTGCTGTTTGATGCGTAAGCACAAACAACAGTCAGGACCCGTCCCCACACCCGAAGGCGCAGGGAAGCTACCCTCTCTTACACTGGGTTGAATGCCAACGTGCAGGCTTTGAGCCAGGGGGAAACAAGAATTGCTACTCCAGCCTGTCGCTTCTCACTGCGTGCAACGCCAGAGTGGAAGAGAGTTCAGCCCCTATCGATAGAACTGGTTCCAGAGCCCTTGCTGTGCATCAAAGTGAGTCCGACTTTATCCAGCCGTAACTTCTCCACCTTGCGCACTAGCTCAGGCTCCTTCCTCCCCAGCGAGGTGACATTCCACGTCCCAAGAGCTAGCTTATGTAGCCGAGGATCGGACTACCAAGTACCCTGATTTCGGCTTCCGCCCAGCTCACATTGCACTTGACCTCTATGGCCTCTCCCATGAGTGGTGAGCCCATTGGAGGGGGGACCCACGTTGCCTCTTCGGGACCAGGTGCTCGCCACCGTGCCCCAACTCCGGGCTTGGCTCAAGAGGGGCGCCCCGGTGACCCGCGTCTGGGCAAGGGAATACTGAGTCTCGGTTGTTGGATTTCCATAGAAGTCTTCGAGCTGCTCTTTGTCAGGTCCCTCACCTAGGACCTGTTTGTCTTGGGAGACCCTACCAGAAGCCAATAGCTTGGACCTTAAATCCTACTGAATAGCTTTTAATCTTCCTCCCTTTATGCCATTTCAAATTGTTGAAATAAGCCTCCTCCATTTTGAAAATGATGACAGGAGAAGTGTCACTCGTGACGTCACGAATTTGACCCGGCGGTAATAGTAAGCATGAGCTAATTATTTTGCGAAGCGAGTTTGACCCGGCAGTAATTCAAGGCAGGCGCATATTACATGCCCGGCGGCAATTCAAGGAAATACGGTATGCAATATTTTTCCCCAAAAAGATTTCAAAGTGTAATATTTAATGTGAAATAATTGCAGCCTTAAATAGGTCAATAATTCATTATTATTTTTTAAAGCAATGACAGTTTAAAAAAAAGAGTCTGCATGGCACCTCTGTGTTATTAAAGACAACTTTGTCTTGTTATATTTTACATGTATGCTCTTTTCTGTATGTTTACTTTATAATAATAGTATTTTTAGCAGTTGTTAAAAAACTCGCTGCGGGCTGCAAATGGCCCCCGTGCCGCACTTTGGACACAACTGCTGTAAGGATTATCAAAGCTCTACGATGTGAGGTGACGTCACAACACCTGCATGTCCTTACCTGGCATGTTCTTCAGGGAGTTTTCTTTGGCGCTGCATATGAAACATGAGGTCGCCGCCATTCACATATTCAATCACAAGAAAGAGCCTGCAGAATGAAAAAGAAGGCAATAATAATAATAAATTAAGTCATCTTTAAGAAGTACTTATTACAGCATGAAATACATACTTCTCTACTGTATATACCAGGATGTCCAAACTGTTTGCCCTGGGGGCTGCATTGGGCTAAAAAAAATGTGGTCGGGGGCCGAAAGCCAACTGCATGTAAAGTAACACAGATATAAATGTGTATATCTTACAGATAGAGTATTAAGAGTATTTAAAATTCAACTCCTGCCTTGTTTACGTCCGCGGCGACCTCCTTAAAGTTTTTTAATCAATAGGAAATATCGAGCAGCTAAAAAGTGTAAAGAGAGTGTTTATAGATTTTCCCCTCATGCAAGGCGCTAACCTTGCATGAGGATGTAATTCTAAAATATTTTATGGCGCGGGACGTTTTTTATAATATCCACAAATTGTGTTACTTAGTATTATGTGTGACGAGGTCTGTTGACATTTTTGTTGGTTCGATTTTTTCCGCCCACCCTGACTAGGGAAGGTTGTTTTCATTGGGTCATATAAGTTGATTCTGCGCTAGATTTTATTCTAAGCATGATAATTGGTCATAGGCATGAATTACTCATGTTGAACAAAAAGTGGCAACCAAGTAGCAGCATACAACTTGACTTTTAAAATGGATTGTAAATTCCTGCGGCCAGGTTCCTTATCAAAATCACGAGGTCTCCCGGGCCGTAGTTTGGAGACCCTCGGTATATACAACAGACTTCAGTCCTTTCACTCAGAGCTTTTAGATCAATATACAGAAAATATACAGTACCTTTTAGGCAGTAAATTAGAGATTGTTTATATTTGACCATTGCAAGAATGACACACACTTTCAGACAGAAATTTCTTCAAAGTTCTTACCGACTTTCTGTCTGGAAACAGGAGTGGAGGCCCACTAAAAATGGATTTGTGGAGGCTTGCTCAAAGACGTGCTTCTCTGTCTGCACCCAGTCAATATCCTGCAGAAAACACAAGCCCAGCCTCACTGCACTTTTCAATAAAATACAATCATCACAACTTGGAGTGTCCTGGTCCGATAACGATACCAGCAAAAAATGGGATGATATTGGCGTGTATGTGATACCATGTGCGATACAATCAGTCCTGCACAGTGTTTACTTGTGTGTGATATCATGTGCGATACAAGCAATGCTGCAGAGTGTTAACTTGTGCAAAGCTGGACAGTTAACATCTAAATGTCCTCCAATGAACACACAATTTCTTCCATTGCACTAAAACCATTTACAAAAGGTAAACATGCTAGGCCAGGGGTCGGGAAACTTTTTGGCTGAGAGAGACAAGAATCTAAATATTTTAAAATGTATTTCCGTAAGAGCCATATAATATTTTTTTCAACACTGAACACAACTAAACACGTGCATTTTTAAGTAATACCAACATTTCTAGAGTATAATAGGTCTCTTCCATCCATCCATCCATACATCCATCTTCTTCGGCGTATCCGAGGTCGGGTCGCGGAGGCAGCAGCCTAAACAGGGAAACCCAGACTTCTCTCTCCCCAGCCACTTCGTCTAACTCTTCCCGGATGATCCCGAGGCGTTCCCAGGCCAGCCGGTTGGGCGTGCTTTAAACGCCTCCCGGGTGGCATCCTGACCAGATACCCGAGCCACCTCATCTGGCTCCTCTCGATGTGGAGGAGCAGCGCCTTTACTCTGAGCTCCTCCCGGATGACAGAGCTTCTCTCCCTATCTCTGATGGAGAGCCTTATTCTTTGTAATAACATTGTTATTCTGAAGCTAACTGTGAAGGGGGCGTGGGCTGCGGGCCTGCAGCGAAGCGGGGTGTTGCCACGACCGGCCTCGAAATCAGCGACAGGTGCGTAGACGGCCCACCTGGGCCTTGTTATCTAATCACCTGTCGCTCTGTTTATAAGAAGCAGCCAGGAGGAGAGACGGGGTTGGGGCTGGAGCCAGAGCGCGAGCGAGAACGAAAGAGAAAAAGGCAAATGCTGCAAAGCAACTAGAGAGTTATTGAAAAATTAAAAAAATATTGTAACCCTGAAACAAGCTCTCATGTCGGTGCTTGGTGGTCTGTAGAACCCCCAGGAGGGCAAGCTCTAAACTAACCCATAATAAATAAATCACTTCTTACCCTTAATGCAACTTCTCGAACAAATGCGGTAGAAAAAGGATGGATGGATTCAAATGAGCATGAGCATGTTTTATATTTTGAACTTTATTTTTAACACTGTGATTACAAGTGGAATTATTCATTACTTATTGTGTCAAGCGGTGTCAGCTCAGATTTATCCGAGAGCCAGATGCAGTCATCAAAAGAGCCACATCTGGCTCTAGAGCCATAGGTTCCCTACCCCTGTGCTAGGCTGTAGGCTACTACGAGCTAGCAGCTACAAAACAGCTAAGCACACCAGCGAGACATAGGTAAAAAATCACTGAACAATAAAACAGCACATTTGTCACTACAAACAAGTATTAAATAATTATAGTTGCATATTTGGCAGGATGGTGGAAGAGGGGTTAGTGCGTCTGCCTCACAATACATAGGTCCTGGCTTTGATCCTTCGCTCGAGATCTTTCTGTGTGCAGTTTGCATGTTCTCCCTGAGACTGCGTGGGTTCCCTCCGGGTACTCTGGCTTCCTCCCACCTCCAAAGACATGCACCAGGGGAAAGGTTGATTGGCAACACTAAATTGACCCTAGTGTGTGAATGTGAGTGTTGTCTATCTGTGTTGGCCCTGCGATGAGGTGTCGACTTGTCCATGGTATACACCGCCTTCCGCTCTAATGCAGCTGAGATAAGCTCCAGCGACCCCGAAAGGACGAAGCGGTAGAAAATGGATGGATGTATGGATAGTTGCATATTACTAACATATACAAAGTCTCAAAGGTAGAAGCAAATTGAAAAGTGTTCAGTAACAAACGTGTCCGCATAATAATGAATTATTGTGGCTGAAACACAAATTACTACTACGCTTCAACTTAAAGACAGCATAAATCTATTCAAGACCGTTATAATTACAATAATATAATCATGACCATTGAATTCGACACTACAAAAAACTGAAACTTGTATCAAAACACTTCTAATCACAACTAAACTGCTATCATTAAGCAGAATGACTATCATTAGTAAAAAAATAATCAATATATATGGATTACTAGCTCACAAGATTGCTAATGCAGTAGAAGTTCAAAAGTGCCACTGACATCAAACAATTTAGAATAAGATAAAAAAAAAAGTCAAAATCTGAAGTATCGCGCTTTTCTACATTCAAGGTACTCAAAGCGCTTTGACACTACTTCCACATTCACCCATACATTCACACAGTGATGGAGGGAGCTGACATGCAAAGCGCTAACCAGCACCCATCAGGAGCAAGGCTGAAGTGTCTTGCTCAGGACACAACGGACATGACGAGGTTGGTACTAGGTGGGGGTTGAACCAGGGACCCTCGGTCTGCGCACGGCCACTCTCCCAACTGCGCCACACCGTCCCCATATATATATACATATATATGTATACATATATATATATATATATATACATATATATATATATATATATATATATATATATATATATATATATATATATACATATATACAGTATATGCATATATACTGTATATATATATATATATATATACATACATATACATATGTGTTCATATATGTATATAAATACACATAAATACATGCATACATCCACATACATATATCTATGTCACATACATAGAAATGCATGCACACACACACATTTTTAGATTATTATAATTATTTAGTGTAACTATTTTAGTTATGCGTGTGTCCAGCCTGCGGCGAGGTAATTTATTGCTTCTTCTTAAACCAATGGTGTTTATTTAAAATAATTAATGTGTCTTTTAGTGCAACACACACACACACACACACACACACACACACACACACACACACACACACACACACACACACACACACACACACACACACACACACACACACACACACACAGCAGAGAGTTAGCTGATGCTGAGTATACACACGTTCCTGGTCAGTCTCGCATTACTTAATAATTTTGTGTAATTACGCTCGTTATGCCATCCCAACTCATCCTGCAACACTTTGTGGGGAGTTGTGTGCAAATCGTCCTCCACACCCACTTTGATGTTAGGCAGCACCGTGCTGAGTGGGTGAATAATTCAGAGAATGTTTATGAATAAATGAAAACAAGATGTCCAATCAAACCGAGGAGGGGATAATGTCTTGCAATGATTTTTAATTGGGAAACATTACATTTATTGAATATGATTATTTATGGCCTTATTTGCCAAATATAACGTGCATTAAATGACTAAATATATACTAGGTTATTTTATTATTTATGTTACGCCTCTTCAAAATTCTGTAATAAGTGTTATTATTTCAAAGGCTTCCTGTCATTGCAACAGATTACGCTTTTTTTTAAGTTTCATGTGAACAAGTAATGCTGTACAATTGGTGGCTTTGTAAGTTAGTTAACCAATACCGCCATCTTGTGGCATACCAACATTTTTTTATGACTAGAGAAGCAAAATCCTACACTTTCACCACACAGCTTTAACAATAATAATAACAATAATAATAATAAATATATTATTTACGATGGCATGAGTACTGTTGAGGGTGGGTGATATTGGATTGTAATTAATAATTATCTTAGCGTGCTAAATAATGATTATCTTAGCGTGCTGTGCTCGTCTCAGATGCCCAGTTAATGGACAGAGATGTCAGTTGACAATTCCACAGTTCACTAATGAACATCCATCCATTTTCTACCACTTATTCCCTTTGGTGTGTGGAGGGCGCTGGTGCCTATCTCAGCTACAATCGGGCAGAAGGCGGCGTACACCCTGGACAAGTCGCCACCTCATCGCAGGGCCAACACAGATAGACAGACAACATTCACACGTGTATTCACACACTAGGGCCAATTTAGAGTTGCCAATCAACCTATCCCCAGGTGCATGTCTTTGGAAGTAGGAGGCAGCCGGAGTACCCGGAGGGAACCCACGCATTCACGGGGAGAACATGCAAACTCCACACAGAAAGATCCCGAGCCCAGGATTGAACCCAGGATTGAACCCAGGACTACTCAGGACCTTCGTATTGTGAGGCAGACGCACTAACCCCTCTTCCACCGTGAAGCCACTAATGAACATGTGTATAAATAAAGAAACACGTAAAGTCACAAGAAAAAAGGAAAAGAGGTCACACAGCAAAGTGTTGCCGGGGAAACCAAGACAGGTGGCACAAAAATAGTGAGATCATCATAATATCATCATAAATGGTAAATGGGTTACACTTGTGTCGCGCTTTTTTACCTTCGAGGTACTCAAAGCGCTTTGATACTATTTCCACATTCACACAACTGTTCACACATTGAGGCGGGAGCTGCCATGCAAGGCATTAACCACGACCCATCATAAAGATCCATGCTTCTCACGTTCACTCTTTAAAAACCTCGAACCTGGGAGTTTTGTCAATATGGCGATTAAAACTATTTACTCTTTTGTTGTTTTTAACGTTTCCATTAGTTTTGTCTTTAAGTGGTCACACACTGGGGCAGTGGTTCTCAAGCTTTTTTCAGTGATGTACCCCCTTTGAACATTTTTTTGATTCAAGTACCCCCTAATCAGAGCAAAGCATTTTTGGTTGAAAAAAAGAGATAAAGAAGTAAAATACAGCACTATGTCATCAATTTGTGATTTATTAAATTGTATAACAGTGCAAAATATTGCTCATTTGTAGGGGTTTTTCTTGAACTATTTGGAAAAAAAGATATAAAAATAACTAAAAAAAACTTGTTGAAAAATAAACAAGTGAAGAAGTGATTCAATTATAAATAAAGATTTCTACACATGGAAGTAATCATCAACTTAAAGTGCCCTCTTCGGGGATTGTAATAGAGATCCATCTGGATTCATCAACTTAATTCTAAACATTTCTTCACAAAATTATTTATGAAACATGTCCACAAAAAAATCTAGCTGTCAACACTGAATATTGCATTGTTAATTTTTTTTCATAGTTTATGAACTAGTTTGCATGTTCTCCCGTGAATGATTGGGTTCCCTCCGGGTACTCCGGCTTCCTCCCACTTCCAAAGACATGCACCTGGGGATAGGTTGATTGGCAACACTAAATTGGACCTAGTGTGTGAATGTGAGTGTGAATGTTGTCTGTCTATCTGTGTTGGCCCTGCGATGAGGTGGCGACTTGTCCAGGGTGTACCCCGCCTTCCGCCCGATTGTAGCTGAGATAGGCGCCAGCGCCCCCCGCGACCCCGAAAGGGAATAAACGGTAGGAAATAGATGGATGGATGGATGGGTTTATGAACTTACATTCATATTTTTTTATGTATTATTCAATACATATATTTATAAAGGATTTTTGAATTGTTGCTATTTTAAAAAAATCTCACGTACCCCTTGGCATACCTTCAAGTACCGCCAGGGGTACGCGTACCCCCGTTTGAGAACCACTGCACTAGGGCACTATACAGTGGTGGTCAAAGGTTTACATCCACTTTTAGACCAGTTGAACTGCCGTTTCTTTTCTGCGCTTTCCCCTTCTCCTTTGTGGAGGGTATGGGGGGCTCAGGTTCGGTGGCCACGGATGAAGCGCTGGCTGTCCAGGGTCAGGACCCAGGGTGGACCCCTCGTCTGTGCATCGGTTGGGGACATCTCTGCGCTGCTGACTTGTCTCCTTTCGGGATGGTCTCCTGTTGGCCCCACAATGGACTGGACTCTCACTATTGTGTTGGATACACTATGGACTAGACCAGGGGTCGGGAACCTTTTTTGCTGAGAGAGCCATGAAAGCCAAATATTTTAAAATGTATTTCCTTGAGAGCCATATCATATTTTTTCACACTAAATTCAACTGAATGCGTGCATTTTTTAAGTAAGACCAACATTTTTAGAGTGTAATAAGTCTCTAATCCTTTTTAATAAAATTGTTATTTATTGAACAGGTGTGGTAGAAAACGGCTGGATGGATTAAAATGCATGAGAATGTCTTATATTTTGAACGTTATTTTTAACATCGTGATTACCAGCGGAATTATTCATTACTTATCGTGTTAAGCAATGTCAGCTGCGGTCCCCTCCACAGAACGTTCCTCCATAAGGTCTGAAATTTGTCCATGTGATGTCAAATGGAAAAAAAAAAAGAGCTGTTTGGCCACAATACCCAGTAATATGTTTGGAGGAGAAAAGGTGAGGCCTTTAATCCCAGGAACACCACACCTACCGTCATACATGGTGGTGGTGTATGCTCTGGGCCTGTATTGCCTGTTTAAATGGAACAATGAAAAAGGAGGATTACCTCCAAATTCTTCAGGACAACCTAAATACATCAGCCCGGAGGTTGGGTCTTGGGCGCTCTTGGGTGTTCCAAAAGGACAATGTCCCCAAACACACGTCAAATGTGGAAAAAAGAATGGCTAAATCAGGCTAAAATTAAGGTTTTAGAATGGCATTCCCAAAGTCCTGACTTAAACGTGCGGACAATGCTAAAGAAACAATTTCATGTCAGAAAACCAACACATTTAGCTGAACTGCACAAATTTTGTCAAGAGGAGTGGTCAAAAACTCAACCAGAAGCTTGCCGGAAGCTTGTGGATGGCTACCAAAAGCGCATTATTGTAGTGAAACTTGCCAAGGGACATGTAACCAAATATTAACATTGCTGTATGTATACTTTTGACACAGCAGATTTGGTCACACTTTCAGTAGACTCATAATAAATTCATAAAAGAACCAAACTTCATGCATGTTTTTTGTAACCAACAACAATCACTCTATCACAAAAAAATAAAAGCTGTAGACATTATTAGAAACTCAAGACAGCCATGAGATTATGTTCCTTACAAGTGTATGTCAACTTTTGATCACAACTGTACATCACAATAAAGACATAATTTGCGATCGATAAAAACGCAGGTAGTGATCACTGATCAGTGGGAGTGACACGCTAACAGCCAATCAGGTGACAATATTAACTATCAAGTTTGGTGGATTTTTTGCATGGAGTGAGAAAAGAAAGTCAAAATGAAGAAATTGTGGATAAAAGAGGAAAGGTCACCTGGACAGTTTTTAGATTTTTCCAAAGGGACCATAAAGGACCATAAGTGAATGGTACTAGGTGCCACACAACCTTAGACACACTCGCCCTTTAGAGCACGGCTGTAACTTCCTGCTACTAAACCTGCAGAAAATAGTTCTTCTCAGGTTTCTCTATTTCTCACACTTTGCACTATTTTCTTACACTTTATGAAGCCTTTCTTACATATTCCTTCTTTTTAAGAGATTATTGTTAAGTGTTCAAAGTGATTTTACTATTTTGTTTACTTTGTTTGAGTGTTTTCCATGCTTGTGTTGACATTTCCAATCTGCTTTGATAGCTGAGGGATTATAATCAAAGGAAGCTGCATTTCAAATAAATTATATTTTTTCTCTCAGTCTTTATTTTCCATTTACCATTCAAAAAAATGGTAAATGGGTTATACTTGTATAGCGCTTTTCTACCTTTTTAAGAAATTCAAAGCACTTTGACACTATTTCCACATTTATACACACATTCAAACACTGATGGCAGGAGCTGCTATGCAAAGTGCTAACCAGGACCCATCAGGAGCAAGGGTGAAATGTCTTGCTCAAGGACACAACAGACGTGACTAGGATGGTATAATGTGGGGATTGAAACAAGAACCCTCAGGTTGCTGGCACAGCCACTCTCCCAACTGTGCCACGCCATCCCCCAAAAATATCAATAATTATCTATATTGACCGACATTAAAACACTTATATTGTGATAAAGTTTTCATCAATATCGTAGGGCCAATTACTAGAGGTGGGAGAAATAATAGATTTTTAGATGCAATGCAATTCAGACATAGAGATTATAGAATCGATTAGTAAACATCAATAATCTATGATTTATTTATTGTAAATAAAGTCATGCAGACAGTTCTAAAATGTTACTGACTATAGCGAGCCACCTCACTCAGAGATCCAACCAGCTCCTTTATTTTAGGGTACTTACAGTATGTTCCAGTTTAGCATACATTTTCATTATTTTTAATACATTAAATGGGAATTCATTTAACTGTTCCTTATTACAAGTGAATAGTTTTTTTTATTTGAAAGTGATAAATGCTTATTTACTAAAACAAAAATAAATGTAAAACTGCAGCAATATACATTAATTAAAGATGCATCAATAATTAATTTTTTATCACAGCTCCTGCTTCGTAATAGTAATAATTTTTTCTGAATCTGAACGTTTTTCTATCTGTTACAGACCACAAACACATACGGATATTAAATATGACATGGACGTATTTTATGATCATATCAACAGAGCACACACACACACAACCACTGAGTAGCATCACCGAGCCAGAATTCAATCCTCCAAGAAGAAGAAACATGGCGAACAACGTAGCAACAATCAATATAAAGGAATATAAATACACACACACACACATATACGTACAGTATATACAGTCATGGTCACAAGTTTATCTACACTTGTAAAGGACATAATGTCATGGCTGTCTTGAGTTTCTATTAATTTCTACAACTCTTATTTTTTTGTGATCGAGTGATTTAGCACATAATTGTTTGACACAAAAACATTCATGAAGTTTGGGTCTTTTATGAATTTATTATGGGTTCATTGAAAATGAGACCAAATCTGCTGGGTCAAAAGTATACATACAGTAAAACAAATCAAAAAAGGCCCAGATCATAATACGACCACCACCATGCTTGACGGTTGGCATGGTGTTCCTGGGACATTTTCTCCTCCAAACATATCGCTGTGTATTGTGGCCAACCAGCTCAATTTTTGTTCCATCTGACCACAAACTTTACTACAGAAGGTCTTATCTTTGTCAATGTGATCAGCAGCAAACTTTAGACAAGCCTTAAAGCTAAAGTACCAATGATTGTCACAAACACAATAGATGTGGCAAAATTATTATCTGCATTTGACCCATCACCCTTGATCACCCCCTGGGATGTGAGGGGAGCAGTGGGCAGCAGCGGTGCCGCACCCGGGAATCTTTTTTGGTGTATAACCCCCCAATTCCAACCCTTAATGCTGAGTGCCAAGCAAGGAGGTAAAGGGTCCCTTTTTTATAATCTTGGGTGTGACTCGGCCGGGGTTTGAACTCACGACCTACCGATCTCAGGGCGGACACTTAAAGTGTCGCTTCTGGAGCAAGGGTTTCCTTTTTGCATGGTAGCTCCTCAATGGCGATGCAAAACACGCTTGACTGTGGACACTAACACCTGTGTTCCAGCAGCTTACAATTCATCGCAGACCTGCTTTTTGGTGGTTCTCGTTTGACTCTTGATCTTGACCAATTTTCTCTCGGCAGCAGGTGATAGCTTGCGTTTTCTTCCTGATCGTGGCAGTGACAAAACTGTGCCATGTACTTACAAACAATTGTCTGCAAAGTTGATTTTGGGACCTTAAGCTGCTTTGAAATGGCTCCAGGTGACTTTCCTGACTTCTTCAAGTCAATGATTAGTTTTTTCAGATCTGTGCTGAGTTCCTTTGACTATCCCATTGTTGCGTTGGTAATCGAGTCTAATGACTGCATCACATGAGCCCTATTTAAATGTGCTTAGAGAAGTCAACAAGTGTTGTTAATCATAATCACTCACGTAAAGTTAAGAGGCCATGCCATGAAGCTAATTTGATTTGATCGCAACTTTTCCACATCACCAAAATTGATCATGTATGTTGCTGTATGTGTACTTTTGACCCAGCAAATTTGGTAACATTTTCAGTAGACCTATAATAAATTCATAAAAGAACCAAACGTATGTTTTCCAATCACTCTATCACGAAAAAATAAGAGTTGTAGAAATTATTGGAAACTCAAGACAGCCATGAGAGTATGTCCTTCACAAACTTTTGACCACGACTGTATATACAAAGGGAATGGTGATTGCGTTGGGACTAATTTTGAGAGAAAAATCCCAAACTAAGTAAAAAAAAAAAAGGATGAGGACACAAAGACACACTTTATAATCTACTGAGTTAGTTCCAGGTGAGTACTCAACAAAGTGACCTCAATGCTTTTATAGCTTCCTGAATTTTGTCCCAGGTGACAGTTCTTGGAGCAATGACTGGAGAGTTCTGTGATTGACACAAATAGTTGTGTTGTAAAGGTTGAACACAGGAGTACTTCAGAGTACGACTTTGATTTGTTCTGTCATGCAGCTTGAAAAAGTCGAATTATGCAAAGATGTCCATTGAAAAGAAATCAGATCAATTCAATCGGTGCTTGGCCCCTCTAGAACGTCACCGTTAAAACTAGTTTTCAGATCAGAAATATTGGATAAAAACAATACAATTGTTTTTTATAATGTGTTTTATATAGTCTTTTTCATTGAGTGTTATTTCTAATACTTGAACTGTGCTGTAAAGAAACTGTCTGTGAAAAGAGTTATATAAATAAATGTTACTTACTGAAAATAGAACATACTCTCTTTCTAGCTAGTTCTCCGTCAAACACACCATCAGCTACTTCTCCATATTTTCATGCATAAATGTTTAGATATTATTTCAATGTCCTGGTGTTATGGACTCCTTCTGCCTAAGCATGGTGCAGACTAGCAGTGCTAAGCTCCAATTGCTGCACCAAGTTAGCCAGCTATGTGCTCTATCATCTTTTTGATGATTTCTTCCTTTAAATCAATAAATATCACTTCTTCTTCTTCACACTCACTTTCTTCCCAACCATGATTGGGAAAACACAGATATGTCCATCTCTAGCAAGAAGCTAATGCTAGTGAGTAAGAGCGGACGTTTTGATCGGCTCTTACGGGGCCCACTGTGACACTCACTGCATTATATAGTGGTGGGGAGGCTCGTGACCCCAATTTTTGCTTGCAACTGAAAGCATGACAATTAGCCGAGAGACAGCTTGTATTGCCGAACATTATTATAACAAGCTCCTCGCTTACATTATTGATAAATCACCGTACATTATTACAACAAGCTCCTCCCTTACAGCATTGATAAATCACTGACCATTATTATAAAAATCTCCCTGCTTACAGTATTGACAAATCACTGACCATAAATATAACAAGCTCCTCCCATACAGTATTGATAAATCACTGAACATTAATACAACAATCTCATTGCTTACATTATTGATAAATCACTGACCATTAATATAACAAGCTCCTGCCTTGTAATATTGATAAATCACTGAACATTATTATAATAAGCTCCTCGCTTACAGTATTGATGAATCACTGAACTTTAATATAACAAGCTCTTCGCTTACAGTATTGATAAATCACTGAACATTATCATAACAAGCTCCTTGCGGACAGTATTGATAAATCACTGATCATTAATATAACAAGCTCCTCCCTTATAATATTGATAAATCACTGAACATTATTATAATAAGCTCCTTGCTTACAGTATTGATAAATCACTGAACATAAATTTAACAAGCTCCTCGCTAACAGTATTGATAAATCACCGAACATTATCATAACAAGCTCCTTGCTTACTGTATTGATAAATCACAGAACATTATTATAACAAGCTCCTTGTTTACAGTATTGATAAATCACCACCAATATTATAACTGGTTTATCCCTGTAATTACAGTATTGATAAATCACCAAACATTATTATAACAAGCTCTTTGCTTACAGCTGGGTTTCCCACACATTCATTTATTTGTGGGGGCCCGCCACGAAAGAATTACGACCGCCACAAATAAAAAAAATAAAAAACACATTTTTTTATTTTTTTATTTATTTTTTTCAGCTTTTGACTCGCTCGACCGCTCATAAAAACAATGGGACTCTGTCTGTGAATGGAGCTTGTAGTTAAATATTATATAAATATGTAAATATTATATAAATATGCATAAAAATATGTACATAAAGTGTTGTAATTATATTCCAACTCTGCGATCTTCTTGGTCATCGCCGCCGCCGCTGCCCCCCTCCCCCCAGCACCCCGCCCCCCCTGCCACCGCCGCCCGACCACACCACCACAAATAAATGCCTGACCTGTGGGAAACACTGTACAGTATTGTGAAGTGAAGTGAATTATATTTACATAGCGCTTTTGTCAAGTGACTCAAAGCGCTTTACATAGTGAAACCCAATATCTAAGTTACATTTAAACCAGTGTGGGTGGCACTGGGAGCAGGTGGGTAAAGTGTCTTGCCCAAGGACACAACGGCAGTGACTAGGATGGCTGAAGCGAGAATCGAACCTGCAACCCTCAAGTTGCTGGCACGGCCACTCTACCAACCGAGCTATACCGCTCCAATAAATCACTTAACATTACTATTACAAGCTCCTCCCTTACAGTATTGATAAAGCACTTAACATTATTATAACAAGCTCCTCCCTTACAGTATTGATAAATCACCACCATTATTATAACAAGCTCCTCCCTTCCTACAGTATTGATAAATCACCAACCATTATTACAAAAAGCTCCTCCCTTAGAGTATTGATAAAGCACTGAACATTAATATAACAAGCTCCTCCCTTACATATATTGATAAATCACCGACCATTATTATAACAAGCTCCTCCCTTACAGTATTGATAAAACGACAGTAAAAGAGGCCTTCAAGTATCATCGGGGTTATGAAGAACCTTACCTCGTCGTCATGGACCAGCTCCTTCTTCACCACCTTCATGGCGTACACCTGCTCGTTCTTCTTCAGGCGCACCAGCAGCACCTTGGCGTAACTGCCGCGCCCGATCACCCGGATCAGGTCGAAGTCCGCCAGGCCCAGAAGGAGACCCTGGGACAGCTTGATGCCATCGATGCCGTCCACCACCACCTTCATGTCCTGCGGCACAGGGGACACGCGTGTCACCTAAGGACGGCCGATACGGCCTGAACTCTGGATTGCGATATCTACTGCAGCCTCCTGTTTTTTCATTAGGAAATTTTCTGTTGGAACATGTTTATATTTACACATTTGTTCAAATGTAATCACCATTCATTCTTCTTTTGTTTGGATACATTACATTAGTTTAGGGCAATACTACAAATTTGGATATTGATCCAATATCAAGTATAGTTACAGTAGTTATGCTGATAGTAAAACATTTCAATATCAATAAATAATTAAAATTTTGATCACAATTATAATCAGACACAGTATATATTAAATATTCAAATTATATTTGGCTCTGATTTAAATCCTGTTTGCCCCTAAAGTCCTCCAGTGTCCAGGGAAGTTATTTGTTGAGTTTACTAACAATGACAAAAATAAAAAGATTTAAAAAAGAGAAAAAATATTGATCTAATCATTGTAGTATCGACCATATACTGACACTATATATGGTATCTTTACTGTCAATATTTGTATCGATCCGTCCATCTCGGTTTACATTCAAGAGCCTTAGCTTAGCAGTTAGCGGTTAGCATATCCTACTACAATGAGTAGGAAATATTTTTTTTTTTCTTTGTAAATCAATTTTTGAAAATTTTCAATCGATTTGGAACTGGATGAATAAGAATCGCGGTTCGGATGTGAATCGATTTTTTTGTGCACTCGTAGTGTGTAGTGTAGCAAGTTTATCTATTTGTGGACCTCCAGTGATAACGTCACGTGCAAGAAATTACTTTTATTTGCCGCAATGGAGGCTTTCCACTGTAGAGGGACAGCGAGGACGCAGTCGTTCACTTTTGCAAACACAGCTGAAAAGTGTGAATTAAATGCGATACGTTATCAAAATCTGTCATCCCCCAAATTGATATAATTTATATTGTGGCCAGACGGTTATGACAAAAATTATAACTGCGGTTATTTTGATTGATATTGTAATCACGATTATTCATTCGTTTCAAAACATGAGTAATTATTGTACCATCAAAAGTCAATCAATCAATCAATCAATGTTTACTAAAAGTCAACTTTTAATATAGTTTTAAAAAACTGGATATAAATTAGTAACAAATAAACCACAACAAGTTCAATAATAATAATAATAGTAATAATAATAACAATAATAGCAATATAAATATAGCACTGCGCTCTTATTGTGAAGGGGGGAAGTGTGCAGCTTGACAAGTAAAGAGGTGACTCACTTGAGGCTGTATATAAAAAAAGCAAGCCTTTCAGGTAGCAAACAATGTTTGTACATTAATGTTACATCCATGATGTCGTTCACCACAACATAAGCAGATGAGAAGTGTTGTTGGTGTATGACTAATTTGCTGTTTCAAATGACCGTCTTGACTAGGGTTAAACGGTATACCGGTACTAGTAAAGTACTGTGATACTAATTAATCATATTCGGTACAATACCCCTCTAAGAAGTGCTGGTTCCCCACCCCATCATTTTTTTTTTAACAGGCATGACAGCACGCAGTTGTGACGTTGTGACATTGCTGGTTTTACGGGGCTGAGGAGCATTTTCAGCAACGCACAATCACTTAAAAGCAGACATGATATATCGACAGAAAAGGGAAAAAGAACGCATTTTGGCTTAAAAACTAAAGATGAAGGTGAAGCTATAAAACTGAAACATCCTCAGGAAAAGGTACATTAAGACAAGGCTAGCTAGCTAGCAGCTAACGTACATCTGCAGTCTGCAGTGTTTTAGCTACTTCTAAATCACTAATCCTTGTCTCCACGGCGACAAATAAAGTAAGTTTCTTACAAGTATCATCTCTGCAGGATGAGGAATAGCCAAACATGCTTCACTACAAGGTAGGAGGATACAATAGTTCAGCGGTGTCACCACTAACAAAAGTTAGCGCGCCTGAATGTACACCTGACATCGACTGTAATGATACTAACCACAAGAGCGTATCTAGTCGATACTACTATGATTACATCTATATTTGTAATAATCACAAAATCTATTTTATTTTATTTTATTTTTTTAAATCATGTTTTTAAACTCAGGAAATACGTCCCTGGACACATAAGGACTTTGACTATGACCAATGTATGATCCTGTAACTACAAACCCTGTTTCCATATGAGTTAGGAAATTGTGTTAGATGTAAATATAAGCAGAATACAATGATTTGCAAATCCTTTTCAACCCACTACAAATGCACTACAAAGACAATATATTTGATGTTCAAACTCATAAACTTTTTATTTTTTTTTGCAAATAATAATTAACTTAGAATTTCATGGCTGCAACACGTGCCAAAGTAGTTGGGAAAGGGCATGTTCACCACTGTGTTACATCACCTTTTCTTTTAACAACACTCAATATACGTTTGGGAATTGAGGAAACTAATTATTGAAGCTTTGGAAGTGGAATTCTTTACCATTCTTGCTTGATGTACAGCTTAAGTTGTTTAACAGTCCGGGGTCTTGTTGTCGTATTTTACGCTTCATAATGCGCCTCACATTTTTGATGGGAGACATGTCTGGACTGCAGGCGGGCCAGGAAAGTACCCGCACTCTTTTACTACAAAGCCACGCTGTTGTAACACGTGGCTTGGCATTGTTTTGCTGAAATAAGAAGAGGCATCCATGATAACGTTGCTTGGATGACAACATATGTTGCTCCAAAACCTGTATGGACCATTCAGCATTAATGGTGCCTTCACAGATGTGTAAGTTACCCATGCCTTGGGCACTCATGCAACCCCATACCATCACAGATGCTGGCTTTTGAACTTTGCGCCTATAACAATCCGGATGGTTATTTTTCTCTTTGTTCCGGAGGACACCATGTCCACAGTTTCCAAATATAATTTGAAATGTGGACTTGTCAGATCACAGAACACTTTTCCACTTTGCATCAGTCCATCTTAGATGAGCTCGGGCCCAGCGAAGCCGGCGGCGTTCCTCTGTGTTGTTGATAAATGGCTTTCGCTTTGCATAGTAGAGTTTTAACTTGCACTTACAGATGTAGCGACCAACTGTAGTTACTGACAATGGTTTTATGAAGTGTTCCTGAGCCCATGAGGTGATGTCCTTTACACTCTGATGTCGGTTTTTGATGCAATACCGCCTGAGGGCTCAAAGGTCCGTAATATAATTGCTTACGTGCAGTGATTTCTCCAGATTCTCTGAACCTTTTGATGATTTTACGGACCGTAGATGGTAGAACCCTTAAATTCCTTGCAATAGCTCGTTGAGAAATGTTGTTCTAAAACTGTTCGACAATTTGCTTACAAATTGGTGACACTCGCCCCATCTTTGTTTGTGAATTACTTAGCATTTCATGGAAGCTGCTTTTATACCCAATCACGGCACCCACCTGTTCCAAATTAGCCTGCACACCTGTGGGATGTTCCAAATAAGTGTTTGATGAGCATTCCTCAACTTTATCAGTATTTATTGCCACATTTCCCAACTTCTTTGTCACATGTTGCTGGCATCAAATTCTAAAGCTAATGATGATTTGCAAAAAAAAAAAATGTTTATCAGTTTTAACATCAAATATGTTGTCTTGGTAGCATATTTAACTGAATATGGGTTGAAAATGATTTGCAAATCATTGTATTCCGTTTATATTTATATCTATCACAATTTCCCAACTCATATGGAAACGGGGTTTGTACTTGGTGTCAGATTGATACCCAAATTTGTGGTATAATCCAAAACTAATGTAAAGTATCCAAACAACAGAAGAGTAAGTGATTATTACATTTGAACAGAAGTGTAGATAGAACATTTTAAAACAGGAAGTAATCAGATATTAACAGTAAATGAATAAGTATTGATAAAATGTGGGATCTGAACCGAGGATGTTGTTGTGGCTTGTGCAGCCCTTTGAGAAACTTGTGATATAGGGCTATATAAATAAACATTGATAGATTGAAGTAGATTCATAATTTTGACAAAATAATAGAATGATAAATGACACAATATGCTATTTTTTTTTATTTATAAAGGGTTGATTTATATAGGCTAGTAAGGTAAATTGTTGTACCTGACAAGTTTGGGCTACCTTGCTTCTGCAGCCTTCATCAGAGGTGTCACGTGATGTTAGCATGACGCTGTCTGTGACGTGTTATATGGATTGTACCATCCCACCTGCAGCGGTGTGATGGCGGCGTCCCCTGGTGTGCGTCGGGGGTAGGGCGGGGCGCCCCCTGTCGTCTGGATGTCTACCAAACGGCCAAAGGACTGTGTCCCAGGTGTGGGATAGTTGGTATGCTCCTTCATCCCTGTTGACAGTCTTTGGGGCCCGCTTTCTGATTTCAACCGCCTTTTTGATCCACTGATGGAAATTGTTGCTTTCCATTCTAATGACCTAGCCTGCCTCCCAGTTCATTAGATGGTTTTCCCTCTTACAGTGATCTGAAATGGCGGATTTTAGATTCTCTTGCGTTGCTTTCATTCTTGTTGCAGGGGTGAGCGTTCCAGATGTTTCCTTTTCACATTCTTTCTGGTGTTCCTTTTTTCGTGTGCTGAACTGTCGACCTGTCTCTCCTATGTATATTTTATTGCATGTTAGGCCAGGGATCTCATATATCACATCACACTTTTCGTCAGGGGGGATCTGATCATTAGGGTGTACTAGTATTTGGCGTAGCTTGATGTGCGGTGTTTCCTCATTGCTCGCTGTATGCGTTCTGTGACGCCCCTGACGTATTTTAGGGTGACCATGCACAGGTTTTCAGGCCTAGAACCTTTCTTCTTTTTTTCCTCCTTGTTGTTCCTCTGGACCTCTCGTTTGCCTTTGTTTATGGCCCAGTTTGGGTAGTTGCAGGCTCTGAGCGCCTGTCTTATGAGGTTCTCCTCCTTTTCTCTGATCAGCTTGGTGCGATCGTATAGGGTGCGGACTACTGACAGTTTGTGTGCTGTGGGGTGCTCTGATGTCCATAATAAGAATTGATCCGTATGTGTGGTTTTTCTGTATATTGTTATCTTGATGCTTCCATCCTCAATGTGGTTGATTTTCATGTCCAGGAAAGCGATGGATCTGTGCTCGTCCTCTTCATGAGTGACCTTTATGTTTCCCGTCTCGTCTATGGTGTTTACGTGGTCTGTGAGTCCTTGTGTGTAACCGGTCTTGATCTTTTCCAGGATGTCGTCCACATAGCGCCTCCAGAGGGACAGTCTACATCCTTCGGGAGCGGTGGCTATGGCTTTGTCCTCCAAGTCCTCCATGAAGAAAGAAGCCACTCTTCTTTTCTTGCCTAATGGCAAAACCTTCCTTCTGTCTGTTTATGGTCCCTCTGAACAGGAAATATGTAGACTTGGCTACGAATGATAACAACTGGACTATGTTTTCAACTGTTAGGTTTGTTCGTTTCCGGAGTGTTAAATCTGCTTGCTGGTGTTTTTGTAAATAGGGAGACTACGTCGTGGGATATGAGCATCTCGTCTGATTCTACTTTTACAGTGTTTAAATCTTGTGCCAGCTGCTTTGAGTTTTTGCAGTGTTGCTTTGTCTGGCCTAGGAGAGGTTTTATTATCTCGACTACGGCTTTCAAAAGGTTGTATGTGACTGAGCCTATGCTGTCAACAATTGGGCGGAGTCGAACATCTTTTTTATGTATTTTAGGAGTGCCGTATATTTTAGGGGTGATACTGGCTGTCGGTACTAAAAAACTGTAGGTGTTCTTGTCTATTTTTCCCTCATCCACTAATGGTTTTAGTAGAGTCTTCAGTTTTTTTCTTTTTGTCTTCTGTCGGGTTCTTTTTTAGAACTTCATTTGTGTCTTTATCCTCCAGCATAGCTATCATTTGGCTTTCATATTGTTTTGTGTCCATAATAAATGTTGTCCTTCCTTTGTCTTCAGGTAGTACTTTAATTGTTTTGTCTTTGGCTATTGACTGTATAGCTTTCCATTCTTACCTACTGGTGTTTTTGTGTGTTATTTTGGCAGTCTTCAGTATCCCTGCTACCTCGTTGTGCAAATCCACTTTGTCGCCTTCATTTGTTAGTTTATGACATGCTATCTCTGTTGCTACTATGAATTCTTCGTATGGGATGTTTATTGGGGTTGTGGCAAAGTTAAGACCGCGAGACAGCACCTTGTTTTCCGTTATTGTTAATTTGCGTTGTGAAAGGTTACAAACCCATTTTTCTCTTTTTCCTATGCGTTACTTCTCCTTTTTTACTGAGGTTAGCTTCTCAAGTTTTCTGAAATAACGGTATTTTGTTGTTTGGAATTCCTTCTCGTGCTCACGTTGTAGATGTTCATTCATTATCCGTTCAATTTCCGTGTCTCGGGGGAAATGTTTAAATCTACTCCTTTTTTCGGTTAACTATTCTTCAATGATGTTGATCTCGTTCACCGTGCATCATATTCTTTCTCTCACCAAGGCATTTTGTGCTTTTCTTACAATTCGTTCCGCGTTAATCGTCGGAATTGGGTTTTTGATCCCCAAGCTTGTTGGAACAACTCCTTCATCTCGGCAACTCAGGTGGTTGCGGAAGCGGGCCAGTTTGTGTTCTAGTTGTTCCAAACAACGTAATTCTTTGACACTACACTAGACGTAATACAACGTCACGCTAACATCACGTGCCACCTCTGATGAAGGCTGCAGAAGCAAGGTAGCCGAAACTTGTTAGGTACAACAATTTACCTTACTAGCCTATATAAATCATCCATCCGTCCATCCATTTACTACCGCTTAACCATTTATAAATACACGTCAGTAGGCTAAATGAACCTCTTCAACACAATGTGTTACTGCATACGTCAGAAGCCAATAAGGAGTCTTTTTTTGCTTACTTACCACTAAAAGACAAGTTGTCTCGTATGTTAACTATTTTATTAAAGGACAAAATCGCAATAATAAACATGTTTATTGTACCGTATAATTTTTTGTTAAAATAAAGCCAATAATGCCCTTTTTGTGGTCCCCTTTATTTAGAGAAGTATCGAAATACATTTTGGTACCTGAGTCTCTACATTCACATTGTTTATACGAATGTGGCGGGGATGAATATATGAATAATGTTATTTTCCCAAACAAATCTCAACATTTCACTGACATTTATCTTAAATTCCCTGATATTAGTTTGCATTTATCAGCGGATTCAATTTTATCGGCCAATGATGTGACTCTGTCAGCGGTTAAGTGGACGCGAAACCGTGCCTTACTTTTTTGTTGAGTTTAATGATTATTGACTAGACATACAAGCGTTTTGTCAAATAAAAAATTGTAACCATGGTGACATCCCAAACTTCTAGTACACGTGCTCTTTCTTGCACTCCTCTGCTCCTCGTCTGTTTCACCGTCACCAGATCAGGAATTTGCATGCACCTTTGTGGCCCATTAATCATTTTTTTTCCAATGATTGTATTTCCATAATCAGGAGAAGCCATAATAGAAAGTTAAGTTGGAGTAATTTTCGAGCCCTAATTTATATTGTTCATCAGTCACACAGTTAATATTTTGTTGCACTCAAAATGATTCAACCCAAACAATCCTTGTAGAATGATAGATTTCGTGGATTATAAACATGCAGTTTAGTATCACACGAAATTATTGAAAAATCCACCATCAATTGAAAGTTTGGACATTTTCAGAATAAAATGTGAGTTCCAATTAGAGGCCGGCACTAGCGGGTATAGCTGCAATATCAACATTGTTGAGAGGACAAAAGCATGCGTAGACGTCCTCACCTCTCCATCGTCCGTTTCTTCAATTTTGTCCACGGTGCAGTTGTGTGGTATGTATGGTCCTGAAAGACAAGTATGAGCGTCAACATGAGCTTCTGCTTTTGGTCCAGTAGAGGCGATGGAGAGTCCAGTGAGACAGGACACGCTGATCGAGGTCAACTCACAGCAAAACAACTCACAAGTTCAGTTCATTGTGTCCTACATTGTTTTGTTTTTTTAAATGTTGCTGTCATCAGAAATCATCACATAAATGTTGACTGAGAATTACCTTATTCACACAGTGAAGTCTAAAAGATGAACATCACCAAAATTACGGACTATAAGCCGCTACGTTTTTGCTGCGCTTTGAACCCTGTGACTTGTAAGACGGAGCGGCTAATTTATGTTTTTTTCTTTGCTGACTGCAACAATAAAAATATATATATTTAAAAAAAAAAAAAAGCAAAAACACTAACAGGGTGTTTTATTGTTTGTTGAATAACGCCATCTTTTGGACAAATTCACTCAGTGCTGCAGTGTCCTTCCATTTATCAGTAGTTTTTTTCTTTTTGTTTTCAACTGGAGCACTGTTCAGTCTTCTAGCTATCTACTCGTATGGATTCTTCATTCATCACTCCATGCAACATTTGTAAGTTTTACAATATAACTAAAAAACCTCTACTTACTAAACTGTCCCATGTGTGATGTCTGTAGGTGTTTTTATGCATATTTGTGCGTGCTATCTTAATGTAATCAAGGTAGTGTCAGTTAGCATTCGCTAATATGCCAACACTTGTGTTAGTATTATCAACTTTACAAGGGCATTCTTTTTGTATCATTTCAGTTTCACAAATTCAGAGTCCATGGTTCTCGCCCGGAAAAGTGTGGAGTTCCATCTCCGGGTTGGGGAGGAAATCCTGCCCAAGTGGAGAAATTCAAGTACCTGAGAGTCTTGTAAGTACCTGAGAGTGTTGTTCACGAGTGAAGGAAGAGTGGATTGTGGGATCGACAGGCGGACGCTGTATCGATCCGTTGTGGTGAAGAAGGAGCCGAGCCCGAAGGCAAAGCCTCTCATTTACTGGTCGATACACGTTCCCATCCTTACCTATGGTCATGAGCTTTGTGTTATGACCGAAAGGACAAGATCACGGGTACTAGCGGCCAAAATTATTTTCCTCCAATAGGAGGCGGGGCTCTCATTTAGAGATAAGGTTGGAGGCTCTGTCATTCATGAGGAGTTTAGAGTAAAAACGCTACTCTCCACATCGAGAGGAGCCAATGAGGTGGTTCGGGCATCTGGTCAGGGTGCCCACCCGAACGCCTCCCTAGGGTGGTGTTTTGGGTATGTCCGACCGGTAGGAGGACACGGGGAAGACCTAGGACGCGCTAGGAAGACTATGTCTCCCAGGTGGCTGGGAACGCCTCGGAATCCCCGGAGGAGCTGGACGAAGTGGTTGGGGAGAGGGAAGTCTGGGCTTTTCTGCTTAGGCAGCTGCCCCATGACCCGACCTCGGATAAGTGGAAGAAAATGGATGGATGGATGGGCTAATATATGGGGGAAAAAAATTATTTTTAAATTTAGTGGGTGTGCTCTATAGTCCGGAAAATGCAATATATTTTCTCATGGTCCTAATTTTCAAACGTCAATAAATATCGCTATTGACAGATACAGAACACTTCTATCATTTTCAGCCGTATTGCCCAGCGCTACAAATACGTATCATAACCAAACGTCTAACTTACTTCCATCCCGGTTTTGTGTGTCATCTTGAGGAAGGTCCGCCTCTTCACTCTTGCATCTGAAGGGGGCTCCTGTGCTGGCATGGCTGGATCCTGAGCGAGAAAATCTAAAAGTTTGAAATAACATACCGCCACACTGTCCTCCAGGTATGCAAAGAAATATCCAGTCGTGTTTTTAAACTGCTGGTACAAGACAGTTTGTCCAAACATGGTGGAGAGGCAAAAGTGGACGTGAAAAAAAAGAGTTTTGATTTGAAAGAGGTGCTCTCAGAAGCATACGAAGATGGTGCTTCTCTGGGAATCATTTAATTCAATCATTACTTAAAGTGATTTGAGAGACACCCTGAGGGGAAGCAGTGATCAAAGCAAACATACTCAAGTGATTGATCACATTGATCTTCTGCTCAAAGTTAAAATGGAAAACAGTCTGGTATGCAAAAATGAGTGTTAAACTCATTTTTGTTGCCCTAATGTGACCTAAATCTTATTGTTCTAGGTCAATGTGAATAGTGCCTTTCTGTTCTCTTTCGTATGTGAACATAAATGTGTGGTGTCCCGAGCTAAAACTCGCAAAAAAGCCACCAGGTAGACTTGACATGCCTGCCTGATTGGCCATGCCTTTAAGAGCAGCTAATAGGCAAACGTCACAGAGGTCAGGTGACCCTCCTGGAGAAGATTGCAGATGACAGTCGAAACATGCCAGGTAAAAATACCATCTAATATACCGAAAATATCATCTGACGACAAGAAAATGTGAAAATATATCAATAAGAAGACATAATGAACCTTTTTGAGTGCCTGGTATATACATTGTGCGCATATGTATGTATGTACACATATACCTATGTATATGCATACATATATATATATATATATATATATATATATATATATATATGTATATATATATTTATGTATATCTATACATACATAAATATATATAAATATACATACATAAATATATATATATCTATACATACATACATACACATATATACATATATATATATCTCTCTCTCTCTATATATATATATATATATATATATATATATATATATATATATATATATAAGCATATGTATACACATGTACAAACCCTGTTTCCATTTGAGTTGGGAAGTTGTTTTAGATGTAAATATAAACGTAATACAATAATTTGCAAATAATTTTCAACCCATATTCAGTTGAATATGCTACAAAGGCAACATATTTGATGTTCAAACTGATTTTTTGCAAATAACCATTAACTTTAGAATTTGATGCCAGCAATACGTGACAAAGAAGTTGGGAAAGGTGGCAATAAATACTGATAAATTTGAGGAATGCTCATCAAATACTTATATGGAACATCCCACAGGTCTGCAGGCTAATTGGGAACAGTTGGGTGCCATGATTGGGTATAAAGGCAGCTTCCATGAAATGCTAAGTAATTCACAAACAAGGATGGGGCGAGGGTTACCACTTTGTAAGCAAATTGTCGAACAGTTTTAGAACAACATTTCTCAACAAGCTATTACAAGGAATTTAAGGATTTTACCATCTACGGTCCGTAAAATCATCAAAACGTTCAGAGAATCTGGAGAAATCACTGCACGTAAGCGATGATATTACGGACTTTTGATCCCTCAGGCGGTACTGCATCAGAAACCGACATCAGTGTGTAAAGGATATCACCACATGGGCTCAGGAACACTTCATAAAACCACTGTCAGTAACTACAGTTGGTCGCTACATCTGTAAGTGCAAGTTAAATCTCTACTATGCAAAGCCAAACCCATTTATCAACAATATCCTGAAACGCGCCGGCTTGGCTGGGCACGAGCTCACCTAAGATGGACTGATGCAAAGTGCAAAGGTGTTCTGTGGTCTGACGAGTCCACATTTCAAATTATATTTGAAGACAGAGGATGTGGTGTCCTCCAGAACAAAGAGGAAAATAACAATTCTGATTGTTATAGGCGCAAAGTTCAAAAGCCAGCATCTGTGACGGTGTGGGTGTGTATTAGTGCCCAACGCATGGGTAACTTACACATCTGTGGGGGAACCATCAATGCTGAATGGTCCATACAGGTTTTGGAGCAACATCCAAGTAACGTTATCATGGACACCCTTGCTTATTTCAGTTACAACAGCGTGGCTTCGTGGTAAAAGAGTGCGGGTACTTTCCTGGCACGCCTGCAGTCCAGACCTGTCTCCCATCGAAAATTTGTGGCGCATTGTGAAGCATAAAATATGACAGCGGAGACCCCGGACTGTTGAACGACTGAAGCTCTACATAAAGCAAGAATGGGAAATAATTCCACTTTTAAAGCTTCCACAATTAGTTTCCACAGTTCCAAAACGTTTATTGAGTGTTGTTAAAAGAAAAGGTGATGTAACACAGTGGTGAACATGTCCTTTCCCAACTACTCTGGCACGTGTTGCAGCCATGAAATTCTAAGTTATTATTATTTGCAAAAAAAAAAGTTTATGAGTTTGAACATCAAATATCTTGTCTTTGTAGTGCATTCAATTGAATGTGTTGAAAGGGATTCCCAAATAATTGTATTCCATGTACATTTACATCCAACACAATTTCCTAACTCATATGGAAACGGGGTTTGCACACACACACACACACACACACACACACGTATATATATATATATATATTGTTGACATTATACATACATACATATGTATATATAAATACTGTATATACATAGGTATATATACATCTACACATATGTATATATATATATATATATACATATATACATATGTATATATACATATATACATATGTATGTATCATATGGGCTTCACGGTGGCAGAGGGGTTAGTGCGTCTGCCTCACAATACGAAGGTCCTGCAGTCCTGGGTTCAAATCCAGGCTCGGGATCTTTCTGTGTGGAGTTTGCATGTTCTCCCCGTGAATGCGTGGGTTCCCTCCGGGTACTCCGGCTTCCTCCCACTTCCAAAGACATGCACCTGGGGATAGGTTGATTGGCAACACTAAATTGGCCCTAGTGTGTGAATGTGGGTGTGAATGTTGTCTGTCTCTCTGTGTTGGCCCTGCGATGAGGTGGCGACTTGTCCAGGGTGTACCCCGCCTTACGCCCGATTGTAGCTGAGATAGGCGCCAGCGCCCCCCGCGACCCCGAAAGGGAATAAGCGGTAGAAAATGGATGGATGGATGTATCATCATTGGCGGTCACTCGAATGAGTATGATGATCCTCCTGGTAGTGGAGTATCCCTT
Organism: Nerophis ophidion; assembly: GCF_033978795.1. Taxonomy (NCBI): domain Eukaryota; kingdom Metazoa; phylum Chordata; class Actinopteri; order Syngnathiformes; family Syngnathidae; genus Nerophis; species Nerophis ophidion. The sequence goes on along the minus strand of NC_084616.1, from coordinate 23,080,329 downwards.
TATGGAGGATGCCTGTGCGTGACTTTGTTTAACATGGGGAGACTGGTGCACAGACCGTCAACACACGATCCTTGACAGAATCGGGATATGTATGTGTATATATATATATATATATATATATATATTGCGCTCTACCACGGTATCGAGCACTATTCTCCGGATAATCCAATCAAGACATATATATATATATATATATATATATATATATATATATATATATATATATATATATATATATATATATATATATATATATATATATATATATGTATAGTGTCACAGTGGCTTACACTTGCATCGCATCTCATAAGCTTGATAACACACTGTGTCCAATGTTTTCACAAAGATAAAATAAGTCGTATTGTTGGTTTGTTTAATAGTTAAAACAAATTTACATTATTGCAATAGGTTGATAAAACATTGTCCTTTACAATTATAAAAGCTTTTCTTTTGTCAGCAGACTGGGGTAGATCCTGCTGAAATCTTATGTATTGAATGAATACAGAATCGTTTTGAATCGGAAAAATATCGTTTTTGAATCGAGAATCGAATCAAATCGAAAAAATCGATATCAATCAATCAATCAATCAATGTTTACTTATATAGCCCTAAATCACTAGTGTCTCAAAGGGCTGCACAAACAAAAATCGATAGATAATTAAATCGCGACCCCAAGAATCGATATTGAATCGAATCGTGGGACACCCAAAGATTCGCAGCCCTAATATATATATATATATATATATATATATATATATATATATATATATATATATATATATATATATATATATATATATATATATATATACATATATATATATATAAAACACATACATACATACACACATATGTATATGTATGTATATACATATGTTTATATGCATGGATATATATACTGTATATATATGTATGTATATATATATATATGTGTACACATATATATACAGTATGTATATATAATAGTATCCTAATATAGTGTGAATATATATACAAGCCCCGTTTCCATGGGAGTTGGGAAATTGTGTTAGATGTAAATATAAACAGAATACAATGATTTCCAAATAATTTTCAACCCATATTCAATTGAATGCATTACAAAGACAAGATATTTGATGTTCAAACACATAAACTTAATTTTTTTTGTGCAAATAATAATTAACTTACAAATTTCATGGCTGCAACACGTGCCAAAGTATTTGGGAAAGGGCGTGTTCACCACTGTGTTACATCACCTTTTCTTTTAATAACACTCAAACGTTTAGAACTGAGGAAACTAATTGTTGAAGCTTTGAAAGTGGAATTGTTTCCCATTCTTGTTTTATGTAGAGCTTCAGTCGTTCAACAGTCTCCGCTGTGGTATTTTACGCTTCATAACGCGCCACACATTTTTGATAGGAGACAGGTCTGGACTGCAGGCGGGCTAGGAATTTATCCGCATTCCTTATTTACGAAGCCACGCTGTTGTAACACGTGCTGAATGTGGCTCGGCATTGTCTTGCTGAAATAAGCAGGGGCGTCCATGAAAAATACGGTGCTTAGATGGCAGCATATGTTGTTCCAAAACCTGTATGTACCTTTCAGCATTAATGGGGCCTTCACAGATGTGTAAGTTACCCATGCCTTGGGCACTAATGCACCCCCATACCATCACAGATGCCGGCTTTTGAACTTTACGTCGATAACAGTCTGGATGGTTTGCTTCCCATTTGGTCCAGATAACACGATGTTGAAAATTTCCGAAAACAATTTGAAATGTGGACTCGTCAGACCACAGAACACTTTTCCACTTTGCATTCGTCCATCTTAGATGATCTCGGGACCAGAGAAGCCGGCGGCGTTTCTGGATATTGTTGATAAATGGCTTTTGCTTTCCATAATAGAGCTTTAACTTGCACTTAGAGATGTAACGACAAATTGTATGTAGTGACAGTGTTCCTGAGCCCATGTGGTGATATCCTTTAGAGATTGATGTCGGTTTTTGATACAGTGCCATCTGAGGGATCGAAGGTCACGATCATTCAATGTTGGTTTCTGGCCATGCCGCTTACGTGGAGTGATTTCTCCGGATTCACTGAAACTTTTGACGATATTATGGACTGTAGATGTTGAAATCCCTACATTTTTTGCAATTGCACTTTGAGAAACGTTGTTCTTAAACTGTTTGACTATTTGCTCACACAGTTGTGGACAAAGGGGTGTACTTCGCACCATTCTTTCTTGTGAAAGACTAAGCATTTTTGGGAAGCTGTTTTTATACCCAATCGTGGCACCCACCTGTTCCCAATTAGCCTGCACACTTGTGGGGTGTTATAAATAAGTGTTTGATGAGCATTCCTCAACTTTATCTGTATTTATTGCCACCTTTCCCAACTTCTTTGTCACATGTTGCTGGCATCAAATTCGAAAGTTAATGATTTGCAAAAATGTTTATCAGTTTGAACATCAAACATGTTGTCTATGTAGCATATTCAACTGAAAATGGGTTGAAAATGATTTGCAAATCATTTTATTCCGTTTATATTTATATCCAACACAATTTCCCAACTCATATGGAAATGGGGTTTGTATGAACACATATATAAGTATATATGTGTGTGTATATATTGGTTTAGAGGAACTGATTGTAGTTTTCTCCTTGTATTATTCTTCAGATGTTATGTTCAGTGTGGCTGTAATGCTCCTTTTAATGTCATTCATAAGAGAAGATCCAATAGAAGTTAGAGTTGTGACAAGTGAGCAGCGTTTATCGACTCACCATAAGCCTCTGGCAGGTCTGTGGGAGGAGTCTGTGACAGCGCTTATGGACCAGCAGTTTGCAGTTGATACACTTGTAGCCCTGCCCGCCAAGCCCCCATATCCTTTCACTACAGTGGCCACAGTAGGCTTTCTGTGGGGCACACACAAGATGACATTTACGTGAGGTTTAGGACAACATTCATGAAGTTCAGGACTATGTACATGACATTTAGAACAACATATGTGACATTTAGGACTATATACGTGACATTTAGTACAACATACTGTACGTGAGATTTAGGACAATATACGCATACTTGCCAACCTTGAGACCTCCGATTTTGGGAGGTGGGGGGTGGGGGGGCGTGGTCGGGGGGTGTGGCGGAAGCGTGGTTGGGTGTGTGGTTATGGTGGGGGGCGTGGTTAAGAGGGGTGGCGGATAATTCACCAACTCGAGTATTTCATATATATTATATATGTATGAAATACTTGACTTTCAGTGAATTCTAGCTATATATATGTATGTATATATATATATATATATATGTATATATATATATATATATATACATATATATATATATTTATTTATTTTATTGTATATATAAATAAAATAAAAAGTTGAATTTCCGACGGCACCTATCAAAAACCCAGTAATAAAAACACAGTTGTTCTACTAACTGTACTGTGCTTGCTGGTTACTAAAAAACAACAACAACACTTACCTTTCACTATTTGAGTAACCTTTGTTCTGCCATTTGCGTATTGGCGAGCGATCCTCCGAATCAGGGAACATCCTTCACGGATTTGTTGTAGACATTCGCAAATGAGAACGGGACATTGCTTCCAGCTATCAGCATAGCCATCTTTGTCTCAGCATTAGATACACCATCGAAGTCTGTTGTACAAAATTTACAGGTAACATACCCCTTCTCCTTCGAACTCTCCTGGATAAACTGAAATTCTTGTTTCCAATCGTTCTGAACTTGCAAGCGTATTTCTTCATTTTGCTCGTCGACGGTGTAATATATTGGGTTGGAGTCAATAACCAGGCGACGTGATGAAGTTACGTCTCTTTACTGTGGGCTTCAGAACTCAGAACAGACTTCCTAATGTATATGTTCCTTGACTGCACTTAAATGTGGAATATATTTATATTCTATTCTATGTACAGTAGATGGCAGTATTGTCCTCTTTAAGAGGGTCACAACATTGAGTCAGGTCTGTCTGCATTGAGCTGGAGGGGGCGTGGCCTCCAGCTCCGCTGGAATTTCGGGAGATTTCCGGGAAAAAATTTGTCCCGGGAGGTTTTCGGGGGAGGCGCTGAATTTCGGGAGTCTCCCGGAAAATCCGGGAGGGTTGGCAAGTATGAATATACGTGACATTTAGTAAAACATACAAGACATTTAGGACAATATACGTGACATTTAGTACAACATATGTGACATTTAGGACCACACACGTGACATTTACAACAAAATATGTGACATTTAGGATAATACACGTGACATTTAGGATAATACACGTGACATATAGGACAACATATGTGACATTTAGGACTGTATACATGACATTTGTGACAACATATGTGACATTAAGGACAGCATACGTTACATTTAGGACAACATACATGACATTTAGGACAACATACGTGACTATTAGGACTATTTACGTGACATTTAGGACAACACACGTGACGTTAAGGACAACACCAGTGACATTTGGGACTATATACGTGACATTGAAGACAACATACGTGACGTTTGGGACAACACACGTGACATTTAGAACAACACACGGGACATTTAGGGCAACATGTGACATTTAAGACTGTATATGTGACATTTAGGACTATATACGTGACATTTATAACAACACAGGTGACATTTAGGACTATACTGTATGTAACATTTAGCACAACACGTGTGACATTTAGGAGAACACACGTGACGTTTAGGACAATATACATAACGTTTAAGACAACACACGTGATGTTTAGGAAAACACACGTGACATTTACGACAACATATGTGACATTTAGGACAACATACGTGACGTTTAGGACAACATATGTGACATTTAGGACTATTTATGTGACATTTCGGACCACACATGTGGCATTTAGGACTATATACTCTATGTGACATAAGTGATATTTAGGACAAAATACTTGACATTTAGGACAACACATGTGACATTTGGCATAAGACACGTGACATTTACGACAACCACCCGAGATTTAGGACAACATACGTGACGTTTAGAACAAAATATGTGACATTTAGGACTACACACATGACATTTAGGACAACACATGCGACATTTACGACTACATCCGTGACATTGAGGACAACATACATGACATTTAGGACAACATACACAATGTCCATCTTTACAAGTATTGGTCTTAGTTTTTAGCGATAAGGTTTATGAGATTGTAACACAGGACTATCCGTAAATCGCTGCTGACTACTTTCCAGCGAGATTGAACTCTTGTTCAACTCTGCCCAACTATTTTGTTGGATGCACAAAGAAAAGGAAGAGAATGCAAATGCAAAACAAAACCCATTATGTATGACGGTCAACGAAACAGCTTCAACTTGTGTTATGCCACCGGAAAGAGGAATGGCGAGGAAAAGATGGATGCAGTGAAAAAGGAGACAGCATTTGAAAAAAAAAGGGAGGAGACACCTGACCTACTTCTTCTTAGATTATGTCTGAATGTAAGAACAGTCAGACATGACTTGCAAGTGTCTGCTGATTCAAACATGCAACTTTCTCTTGCCTAGAACTACTTCAGTAGGACTGACCCTTCAGTAGAGTCGCTGCTGAGGACAAGCAGCATGCCATCAGTGTGCTTTGCCAAGTACATATGGTTTTATACCAGTTGCAAACATTTTGTTTTCAAATCAAATGAACATCACGTAAGTCATATGAGTGTTTGTCAATATCAAACATACAAACCATCAATAGTGGTATTGATTGTAAAGCCTTCAGGCATATTGCAAGCCTGCAAAAGCATAGATGCACGCAACTCGTTTGTCGGTGAGTCGATTGTCACCGCTAGAGACAAGAAATACGGGGAAAAAAAGTCTTGTAACTAGGGTTGGGCGATATGGCTGAAAACTGCATCACGATATAAGTGTTTTATATCGGTCAAAATCGCTGATTATTCCTATGGTTATAATGCCCTCAGCTAAAGTGAATAGTGCACCTTTACTATCAACGACAGAAGAGCAGTAGCAAGACTGCTTACTCAACTACTATTTATGTTGCACACTATGGGCGAGCTTGCCCGTCAATCTAATAAGCAAGATACTCGTAGAGTGTGCTATAAGCGATGTCCTCGGAACACCGTTCAGCTATTAATTGCACAACTTGACAAACACACAAAGGAGGACAGGTATGCGAGATACAGAATATACAGTACACGTCCTCGGTTTATGAGACTATTTGGTATATTTAGACAGGACAGAGGCCAGGATGCCAATCGTGCACATTCAGTGTAGTTACACAAATTATAGAGTAAAACTTGTTTCAACATATGACCTTTTTAGTCATTTATTATTCAACTTTTGAAAACAATTCTTGATTTCTGCTAAAATAATAGCCCACAGTAAAGTTAGTGTAAAATGTACTTGTCAATAATATTAATGAGGGCAGGTCTTGTTGTGAATTTAGTTTTTGAGATGTTCTGCAGTAACCCTAATAAAAGTAGTTTCAAGACAACATCAAAGATACATTATAAATTATTCTTTATATTTTAGTGGACAAAATGTACTGTAATTTTTGTAGACTAAAATTGTGAGGTATTTAGTCGACTAAAACTAACTTAAATGACTAAAATACAACTAAAACTAAAATAATTTTAGTCAAAAGACTATGACAAAAACTAAATTAAAAACTGCTGTCAAAATGACCACTTCTCTGCTATCAAGGCAGAAAGGAAATGTCAACACAAGCATAGAACACACTCAATGGAAACAAATGATTAAAATCACATTGAACAATTAACGATAACATCTTAAAATACAGGTGCCAAAATAAGGCATATGTAAGAAATGCTTCATAAAGTGTAAGAAAATAGTGCAACGTGTGAAAATGTAAACATAAAGAAACTTGCGAAGAAGTATTTTCTTCTGTTTAGTGCCAGGAAGTAACAGCTGTGCTGTAAAGGGTGAGCATGGTTAAGATGGTGTGGTATTAGCGCTTTTGCCTTGCATCATTTACAGACCACATTGGTCTTAATACAGTCCCTTTGAAAAAAATCCAAAAACTGTTTATCTGTTAGCGTGTCACTCCCCCTGATCAGTGATCACTTCTTGTGTTCCTCAGTTGCCAGAGAGCAAGTGCATTTGTTCATGCAACCAACCATGCTTCCATACTTCATCTTTCTTCCAACCTATTTTTTATTGATATCGATTACGTGTCTATTGCGATTATTATTGATAATGTTTTATTGCCCAGCCCTAAGTAGAATGTTTGTAAAAGGGGAAGACAATGTTTTCATGTTAGCATTTAGGCCAGGTAGCGATAAATATGCTAGGTCTTATCCAGAAAATGAGAAGTATTATTGTAGCTTAAGTTTATCCAGTGGCATTTTACAATAATTTGAATTTGAAACAGTAATAACTAGACGTCTGGAATTCTACCGCGTTTCATCATTAAAACTGTTGATCGTTCCATCCTTGGCATGGCTCCAGTAGAAACAGAAAATGTAGATGTGCTAATAAACACACCAAACAGTAAATGGAGGCCATTTAACCTCCTTGGTCTTAGACGACTCGTCGCTGCTAAAATAACACAAGGCATGAAAACCTTTGAGTGCTGTCCTTTAACATCTTGGCAGAAATAGGATTACATCACAGCGCATTACGTCATCTAGCAGGCTTCAAACAAGATTATGAGGAGAGCCCACTTGTGCTTTTAGGTAGCAGAGTGGAAATAATGCTTCAGTTTCCAGATACATTATTTAGCTAGCTACCGTAGTTCATTTTCAATCAGAATAGCGATGAGAGAAAGTGAAAATGCAGATCCCAGATTGAGAATTAGACCCTGCACTATTTGTGATTCAGCTTTAGCCGCCCCATGTATTTTACTGACTCTGTTGTCAAAAAACCTGCCCATTAGTGGTTTTTCTCCAAGAATATAGTCACTTTTCTGCCAGAAACCCCATCTTATTGACACTAAGCCAGTAAAAATGTAGGAGTACAGGATAATAAATGATAAAAAGTTGCACTGGTTTCAACCATTTGTTTCATTTCAGCCTCAAATCTAACAGCAGGATGAAAACAAAGGAATGTATGATTATCCATTCACTTTCATGAGTACTAAAAATTTAATTTGTGTGAATGCCCTATGTACGCAGGCCGCCAAACCGCTGAAATGCTTGAATGTCCAGGCTGAGTGGAGTGTGTGGATGTTGGAACGGTTCAAATTGGATGAGAAATGTGAGCTGCGCCACAAAATGTCCATTCATGGTCAATGGGGAGAAAATACCTGGAAATTTCAAGAAAATAGGGAAATTTGGGAAAGGGAAAACATGTTTTGCATTTGATATATCGAAAGAGTATTGTGGGTGGATAGTTGAAAGGTCAGAATCGGGTTTAAAAATGTGTTTTGGGCATTTTAGAACCCATTAATCCCATTCATTTGAATGGGAATTTCCTGGAAATTTGGGAATTTCAGCGAAAACAGGAATTTTTAAAAATATTGTTGCTGGCACAATTGTCCTAGATGGTGTTGAAATGTTTGAACTCGGTTACAAAGTGCACCTCGGAATTTCGAGAGTTTGTACCAAAAAAAATAAGGGCCATTTTGGTCCCAACTACGAGTTAATTAAGAACTAAGATGTTTTGAAGGTGGAATGGTCAAAAAATTTTGACAGTGAAAAATGTCCAGGTAGAGGTGAAAATAGGGCTTTGGAAAGCTTTGCATGTCTTTTAACACATACACTGCAATGGCTCTATCAATGTTGTCCTGGCTAGCAGTGTCTCCGTTAAAAATCCTTAGGTGGAGGGGGAGGTGGAGGTAAAGTGGCATCGGAATCTGTGTCTCTCTTTACTAGCTTCGTCAAAGCATGTTGCTTTTGTAGCTGTTTCAGCAGATTTGAATTGCTGTTTTGGGCAGTAGACAGGATCTTTGATCCAAGACACAACTTACATTTAACTAAAATGTTCTTTTCTCTGTGCTTGACAAAAGAAAAGTAGTGAAAATATATTCATCCTAAGAGACTCGACTTCAGCTCTGCTAGGATGTCTTGTTAGTAAACACAGACACCCCCCCCGCCCCCCACACACACAGCGCGCCTCTTCTTTCCCTTGTGACACAGGAAGATTCAGAAGGACGACACCGCAGCTCTCCAATAAAACACACTCCGATCTTCTGTTTCTAGCCGATACTACATAAAAAATAACGTAAAATAACGCAGTAACGCATCATGTCGTATCGGTAACTGAGTTACTGAATATAAAAAATAACGTGTTAGACTACTAGTTACCGACTAAAATAACTGGGTTACAGTAACGCGTTACCAACACTGGAAACAATTCAATTCAGAATCGATTCTCGATTCAAAACCAATGCTTTTTTAACAACATTGGGTGCCTGTTGCATGATGGACTACATTCCTCCATAAAATATATAAACAGCTCTAATAAATGTTTATATTACTTCAAATAAAACTGCTTTTGTTTAAAGGCCTACTGAAACCCACTACTACTGACCATGCAGTCTGATAGTTTATATATCAATGATGAAATATTAACATTGCAACACATGCCAATACGGCCTTTTTAGTTTACTAAATTGCAATTTTAAATTTCCCGCGAGTTTCTTGTTGAAAACGTCTAGGAATGATGACGCGTACGCGTGATGTCACGGACTGTCAGGAAATATTAGCGCTGCACCACTCGTGGCTAAAAGTAGTCTGCTTTAACCGCATAATTACACAGTATTTTGGACATTTGTGTTGCTGAATCTTTTGCAATTTGTTCATTTAATAATGGAGACTATAAAGAACAATGCTGTTGGTGGAAAGCGGTGAATTGCAGCTGTCTTTAGCACCGAGACACAGCCGGTGTTTGTTTGTTTGTTGTGAAGCAGAGCGGTCAAGCGAACATGTTTTCTCTACGTCAACCAGCATGTTTTTGGATGGGGAAATTGTGATATATATTATACCGAAGACATCAGTGGATTATTCGTCGTTCTGCAGCAGCTGTCAAAAAAGGCAGCTGTGAGCTTGGCTCCTCGGCTTCTCTCTGAGACACTGCGTGTTCACCGCAGCCATCCGACCTTGAGGTATATCTTTACAATCTTTAAAATCTCACTAAAACACTATTAAAACAATAAGCAGATAAGGGATCTTCCAGAATTATCCTAGTAAATGTGTCTAATTACATCTGAAACGCTCACACTGCCGCCGCCCGGAGCCGTCGTTTTTTTTTTTTTTTCTTGTCCTTTACTATCAATATCCTAATTCAGAAATCATTCATCCTCGCTCAAATTAATGGGGAAATTGGCGCTTTCCTCGGTCCGAATTGCTCTTACTGCTGGTGGCTCCCATTATAAACAATGTGAATATGTGTGGAGCCCTGCAACTCGTGACGTCACTCGCACATACTTCCGGTACAGGCAAGGCTTTTCTATTAGCGACCAAAAGTTGCGAACTTTATCGTCAATGTTCTCTACTAAATCTTTTCAGCAAAAATATGGCAATATCGCGAAATGATCAAGTATGACACATAGAATGGACCTGCTATTCCCGTTTAAATAAGAAAATCTCATTTCAGTAGGCCTTTAATACAATTCTACCCAAACATTCAATAAAGTCAAATACAAATAATGATCAACTTCTCTTTTCTAAAGTAAACCTGTACAGCAGATATAGATCATCCACATCAACAATATGATTTGTCTGAGTGGCTGCACAGGACAGATAAAAAAAAAAAAGTTCAAAATCATATTTTTTAGAATCGATTAAGAATTGGTACAACTAAGAATCTTGATTTAATCGAAAATTAAAAAAAATTGACACCCCTAATAAGTATCATCACATATCAAGCCAGGAGTATGCATGAAATGCATATTTTATTGATATTGATTACCCATCTATGGCGATTAGTATTAATATGGTTTTATCGGCCAGTCCTAAGTCCTGCGTGAAGTGAAGTGAATTATATTTATATAGCGCTTTTTCCTCAAGTGACTCAAAGCCCTTTTACATAGTGAAACCCAATAGCTAAGTTACAATTAAACCAGTGTGGGTGGCACTGGGAGCAGGTGGGTAAAGTGTCTTGCCCAAGGACACAACGGCAGTGACTAGGATGGCGGAAGCGGGGATCGAACCTGCAACCCTCAAGTTGCTGACACAGCCGCTCTACCAACCGAGCTATACCGTAAATAAGTATAAACAATCAGATCTTTGATCACCACCATTCCCATCCACAGTGTGTAAAATCCACTTGCCGTGTTAAAGCGCTTGGCCTGGAAGAGGTGTCCGTTGACTTGGTAGAATTTCTTCCATCTTCTGGCTCCGCGTCGATAAATGGACTCTGGGTAAAATAGGGAAAGTGGAAAAGTGGTAAATGCAGAGGTATGCTGATGAACAAGGAATACGATGTGCATTTTTTACTCCAAAAAGGGGATTTTAAGAGCAAACAGGCACATCACTCTATTACGACTTCTTTCTGATGACATGATGAATCATGGAGCTGGATTCAGTTGGGGTACCTACTTCATAACCAAACATGTATTTGTTTACGTTTATTCTACTGAAAGTCATAAATAGTTAGCAAGTCAAAACATATGTATATAAACATGCCTGTGAATAATCTCATGCATCAGGTAATCATGCTTGTTCTTAGAGAAATTAATCGATTATTACTATTTACACTGCCCACCAAGTTGGACTATTTTCCCTCAAGTGACACAGATCGGATATTTCTTTGCCAGTCCAAACACTCCAAAGTGCTTCAAATCGGATCTTTTGGCATCCGATTCAGGCCACATCAGGAGATAGCTGGAATTCAACTTGAATTGGATCTTTTCAAATGTGACTCCAGTCTTAAGAGGACGAGGAGCTGAATGCGATGTGTTTGCATCGGCTTTGGGCCAAGTACGCCATTTGTGTGTGCAAGGGCAGACGCAGCCCACCAGCGGAGCATCCGATTCAGGCCACATCAGGAGATAGCTGGAATTCGACTTGAATTGGATCTTTTCAAATGTGACTCCAGTCTTAAGAGGACGAGGAGCTGAATGCGATGTGTTTGCATCGGCTTTGGGCGAAGTACGCCATTTGTGTGTGCAAGGGCAGACGCAGCCCACCAGCGGAAGTGAACATGTCATCACAACATCCGGTTTCGGTGACCAAAGTCTTTTTTCAGGCGGCTGAATTTTAGGCGCTTCACTCATCGACTTTTTGTAATATGTGAAGATACATATATATCAGTGGTTCTTAACCCGGGTTCGATCGAACCCTAGGGGTTCGGTGAGTCGACCTCAGGGGTTCGGCGGAGGTCAAAACACACCCGACTCATCGTGTAAATACAAACTTCTCCCTACCGGCGTATTACAGATACAGCAACAGCTGACTGATTTGCAGGTGTGTAATTTGTTGTGAGTTTATGCACTGTGTTGGTTTTGTTGTTTGAACAAGGTGATGTTCATGCACAGTTCATTTTGTGCACCAGAAGAAAAAACAGGGTAACACTTTAGTATGGGGAACATATTCAGCATTAATTAGTTGCTTATTAACATGCAAATTAGTAACATATTCTCTTAATTAGTCACTAAGTACTAATTAATGCCTTATTTGGTATGGCCTTATTATAACCCTAACCTTCTAACCCTGACGCTAACCCTAACCAAATAACTCTACATTAAGTCTTTGTTACTTAGAATATGTTCCCCATACTAGAGTGTTACCAAAAACATAACTTTGTCTTGAATTTGAAAAAAAAAAAAAAAAACATTTTATTTTTCACAAAGGAAGGGTTTGGTGAATGCACATACGAAACTGGTGGGGTTCGGTACCTCCAACAAGGTTAAGAACCACTGATATATATGTATGTACTTTGATTCCGAATAAATAACAATTGTTGAAGCACCTTAGCTGTCCAATATTTGCTTACATGTTACAAGAGTTGTTTATATAAGTGAGTTGAATAATAAATGAAAACATATACAGTACACTGTTTATTCATTTAGACATTATATTACTGTCATTTATTTTCTCGTAAAAAATACGATGTGTAGTAGTTGTAGCTACTTTGTTGTTCATTTACGGAATCCGGTCAACTTCTTTTCATTTCACTTTATTGAACTGTGCATGCAAGTGATGTCGAGACCTCATTGGGCCCGCATCGGTGCCCGTGCGTGTTTACACTGGAGTCCAATAAAGATTACATTTTACATGCAGTGCAAAAAGCTAGCTGGAAAAATCTGATTTCTAAAAAAAAAAAGCAGATTGGGTCCACTTTGGGACTATCTTCATCAGCTCAAGTCTGAGAGGATGGTGCAGGATCCAAAGAGGTACACGCCCAGACAAGAAGGTTTTTTTTTCTTTTTTGGTTATCAGTTTATGTAAACAGTACATTTCAAGTGCATAGCAGATAAACAAATTAAAGAATCATTTTACATTTCCTGACCAAAAACGTGTACGCTGAAGCTAAAAGCTTATTATACCTACCCTTTCCGCATTCACTTTGAACAGGTGAAAAAGAGAAAAGAAAACAAACAAACAAAAAATAGATCTTGTGGTAAAGAAACACAAGAAAGGACTCGAGTCTCTATCAAAATCATAGTACTCGATCACATGCATTGTTAAGCATGTAAATACATGCATTTACCAATACATACATATGTATAGATACATGTGTATATGTATGTGTGTGTATAAATATATATATATATATTTATATATATATATATATATATATTTCTACACACACAAATGCACGTACACTTTTCTTTTTTCTCTTCTCTTTCTTTTTTCCTTCCACTTCCTCTTCGTCCCTCTTTCCTTTCCATCCCGTTCTTCCCACATCGTGATCCATAATATAGTAAAGTGAAGAAGTAATGTATTGTGGTGCAAAATGAGTCTGCACTGCTTTTAATATTGAGAAAACAAACTTTGACATATTCTGGAGGGATAAAGTGGTTTAATTTGCCTCAAACAAATAAATGTTAGGTGCGTTTTAGTTGTGTCCATGACCACTGTTACAAGTAAATGGAACCCCAATGAGGGGGATATCATTTTAGCAACTATTTAAAGCAAAACAGTCCTTGTCGTTTTAAAGGATGAAATACTTTGGCTCCTGCACCATCCTCTCAGACTCCAGATGTCCTATCCAAGTCTGCAAGCAACCACTGCTGATGAGAGGTAAACTTCTTTTACAACGACATTAACAGTCCAGTAAAAATCGATTCAATGCCCTGAAAATATATATTTCAAAAGTACAAAGTCACAAGTTTTTTGTTTTTTTCACAAGTAATTTAGTCAAACGACAAAAGAAATAAATAATGGCTTTTTATAGTTGATGCACAAACTGTCAGTTCATGTCTCTTTAAGGATGATTTTAACTAAGGTTGTCATAAGTATCGTTACATCCTTACCAACGATTCTTGAGAATTGGCGCCAAAGAAGAACGCCTGCGGTCTTACAAAAATGATCCAGTGTTTCCATCTAAAGTAAATCCCGGACTATAAGACTACAATTTGAACCCAGCAGCTTATAAAACTGTGCAACTGATTTGCTTCACTGATCAAACAAGCAAATACACTGAAAAAGTCTGTTTATGTTTGTGCGGCAGCGCCATCTTTTAGACGAGTTCTCTCACTGCTGGTGCTGCAGTGTCCTTCCATTTAGTGTTTTCAACCGCAAGTAGAAGTGCTGTTTCGTTTTCTAGCCGTCTATAGTGTTACTAATTGTATGGATTCCTTATTCATCACTCCAAGCAACATTTATACATTTTACAATAGGACTAAAACAATTCTTACCTACTAAACCGTCCCATGTGTGAGGCTGTAAGAGTGTTTTCATGCATATGTTTACATCCCATCAGAATGCAACCAAGCGAGTGTCTGTGTTAGTGTTATTATCTAACAACGGCTTTCTTTTTTGGATTCGTAAAATTCACCAAAACCTCACTGTGGAGTTACAACAGTTAGCTACTGCAGCTAGTGTGGTTCTGTTTTGTTTGATCACCCCTTTTAGTGCCATGTTACAGACACTGTTCGGAAACAATTAGGGTATGTAAATAAATATTTAAAAATATTTCTGTGTAAATAACTTATTTCACAACATATAGATCTGAGGCTTATAGTTCAGGTTGGCTAAAATATGGAACAAAAATATTAAAAAATTTAGTGGGTGTGACTTATAGTCCAGAAAATACAATATATAAGGAAAAACAATTTTTTAGATTTTACAATTTAATGGGTGTGCGCTCTATAGTCCCGAAAATATGGTGCATGGGTTAAGTTTTAAATAATTTATCTATTTTTAAATAAATATAGAGAATGGTGAGAAGTCAAACGTATTGATATCGACTATGGAAATCCTGGTAGCATGACAAGTTTGACGACTGTAATTGGTAATTATGTGGAACTGGGGTTAGTGCATGTGCCTCACAAAACAAAGGTCCTGAGTTTAATCCCGAGCTGGGGATCTTTCTGTGTGGAGTTTGCATGTTCTCCCTGTGACTGCGTGGGTTCACTCCGGGTACTACGGCTTCCTCCCTCCTCCAAAGACATGCACCTGGGGATAGGTTGATTGGCAACCCTAAATTGGCTCTAGTGTGTGAAGGTCAGTGTGAATGTTATCTGTCTATCTGTGTTGGCCCTCCGATGAGGTGGAGGGTCCAGGGTGCACCCCGCCTTCCGCCCGAATGCAGCTGAGATAGGCTCTAGCACCCCCCGCGAACCAGAAAGGGACAAGCGGTAGAAAATAGGATGAATGGATGTCACTGCTCTAAATGGCTGGTAGTTTATATTGTTTACTTTTGGTGTTGTTAAAAAACCAGACTGGCATGAAGTGACCAGCTGGGTTAAACCGCCTTCGTCCCCTTTGTACTTTTCACCCCCACGTATGATTCACAAGCCAGTTTCCACCCGCCACTCAGAACTAATGCATTCCAGTCTGGTTGAATACGTCTAAATACTATCCTCCTACACGCAATCTTTTTCCCAGGTTCCTGTTGCTATGGTAACCACACTCCACACATTGAATTCAGACTATCCTCTTTCAAAAAAGTGCTTTGGATTCCAACACGATAATTTGCAATCAAGAGTAAAAAGACAATAAGACCGTCAGAAATATCCTCTTTGTCACCGGCGTCATCCCTAGGTGTTTTGGAACTATTAGATGAGGAAATGAGAAGAAAATACTCCACCTCCAGATGCACATGGTCCGGCCATGGTGTCTTCAGAAGCAGAAAAGTACACTGACTCGAGCTTTGTGCTACTCTAAGAACAGGACATTCACTAGGGCTTTACCCATTTCCAGAAATTGTTCCTCTTGTTCAAAAACACATGACCCCCTCCCTGATAAAGATAATTATATGGGAGGGGCTGAGAGGGGGAAGAAAGAAAAAAGAGAAAGAAAGAGCGGAAATACACCATTTTCACTAATGGCAGGCAACTTGCACGAGTCAGCGTATTGTGCATGGAAGTAATACTGCTAGTACTTTGCAGACGACAAGGACACGGCCGAGGTCAAAGTACTCCTGAAGTAATAATTTCAGTCAACTCAGCAAGCACATTGCATTATGGGAAATTAAATGTGACACTGGTCATCAGAATCAATAATCTCACAAAGAAACCAATATTGTTCTGTTTGCAAAAAGGAATCCAATTAAATCAATTAAATGATGGCGAAGAAGAATATTTACCTTGACCATGGTCTTGTGATGAGTCTATCTAGGATTATTTAAATTGGTTGAATGCGGACATATTCAAGTGTGTGTGTGTGTGTGTGTGTGTGTGTGTGTGTGTGTGTGTGTGTGTGTGCGTGGTCATTGATCAGTCTGGCTGTGCTGGAGTTGCCACAGGGATGGACCACCAGTTTCCATGTCAGCTCACCTTCAGTTAGCAAAAACTCTCATCAGCATCTACTCGTTTTTACTTCTCTTTCATGATGAAAACATTCAAAAAATATAAAATGAACTTATCATTAAATGTCACCTCACCAGGGAGCAGCCAATAAACAACACAAGGCCACAAAAATGTTGTTGTAAGAATAACAACAGTACTTAAGGCTGGACGACAAAACGATATCAATATACAGTGGGGCAAAAAAGTATTTAGTCAGCCACCGATTGTGCAAGTTCTCCCACTTAAAATGATGACAGAGGTCTGTAATTTTCATCATAGGTACACTTCCACTGTGAGAGACGGAATGAGAAAAAAAAATCCAGGAATTCACATTGTAGGAATTTTAAACAATTTATTTGTAAATTATGGTGGAAAATAAGTATTTGGTCAACCATTCAAAGCTCTCACTGATGGAAGGAGTTTTTGGCTCAAAATCTCACGATACATGGCCCCATTCATTCTTTCCTTAACACGTATCAATCGTCCTGTCCCCTTAGTAGAAAAACAGCCCCAAAGCATGATGTTTCTACCCCCATGCTTCACAGTATGTATGGTGTTCTTGAGATGCAACTCAGTATTCTTCTTCCTCCAAACACGACGAGTTGAGTTTATATTAAAAAGTTCTATTTTGGTTTCCTATGACCACATGACATTCTCCCAATCTTCTGCTGTATTATCCATGTATCCATTTTGGTATAAACTCAACTCGTAACTGTATCAACTCTCAAGTTTGGTCGATTCTTTGCATGGAGTGAGAAGAGAAAGTCCATATGAAGAAATTCTGGGTAAAAGAGGAAAAATCACCTGGACAGGTTTTTGAATTTTTTCAAAAGGGACCGTAGTCAGACCAATGTGATCTGTAAATGATGCAAGGCAAGACCGCTAATACCACACCACCATAGCAGCGCTCACCCTTTAGAGCACAGCTTTGACTTCCTGCCACTAAACCTGCAGAAAATAGTTCTTCTCAAGTTTGTCTGTTTACATTTTCATACTTTGCACTATTTTCTTACGCTTTATGTATACAAACTCCTTATTTTTGCAGCTTCATTTTAAAGGGTCACTGCACTTTTATTGGTTCACAACCACTATGAAAAACATGACGACGGATAGATTTTTTTTCATGCATTCCGACTTGTAAATAAAAGGAAACAAAAGTCCGCTTACAGCGGAGCCAATTCAGAGACAACAGCTCTATTGGAAAAAAAGATATAAAAATAACTGAAAACTTGTTGAAAAATAACGAGTGATTCAATTATAAATAAAGATTTCTACACAGAGAAGTAATCATCAACTTAAAGTGCCCTCTTTGGGGATTGTAATAAAGATCCATCTGGATTTATGAGCTTAATTCTAAACATTTCTTCACAAAAAAAGAAATCTTTAACATCAATATTTATGGAACACGTCCACAAAAAATCTATCTGTCAACACTGAATATTGCATTGTTGCATTTCTTTTCACAGTTTATGAACTTACATTTATATTTTGTTGAAGAATAATTCAATAAATATATGTATAAAGGATTTTTGAATTGTTGTTATTTTTAGAATATAAAAAAAAAATTCATAGCCATCATCTCTATTCCGCCGATAAACCCCAATAAATAACCGTCCAAAAAGTACCAACAATACTCCATTTACATTTTGTGACTTGAATATTAACCAAGGATTAGTGATATTGTTATTATAAGCGCTAACGCAGACAAACTATTGATGGCGGCGCCGTGATCACGAGCATGTGCACAATGTCGACATGTTCGACTGGTGAGATATTTCCTTGCTTCCCTGCTCCCTGGAAGTTTATCTTATAGAAGAAGGCTGAGTAGCACTTTGACAGCCAATTTTGACCCTGAAATGGCGAGAATGACACAAAAAGACGTTTGGTTCCACCCCCCTTTTCTTTGTGAGGATTAAGAATCGCTGTTTATCTAAATGGGAATAAATGAACATCCTAGCAGTCAGCATTCTAATGACATAAGAACTTATAGAGTAAGTGATGTTTTATTATGTTTGGTGGCTCTCATGAAGTCTGCAGTGAGTATTAGATTTTTAAAAAGGGAACGTTGTGATGCCTTTTTGAAATTAATGCTCTGCTTATACTTAAAATAGTCAAAATATGTAAATATTAAATGTTGCCATAAATGTTATTACACTACATTTATACTTACATCATGTATATAAAACCTTATTGGATGTGTTTGAATGTTTATTGAGGGACTTTGTAGGCAGTATAGAGCGACTCTTATAGGCTTCATTGTAAGCTGACTCTTGATCCCATTTATTTGATATTTAGAATGCATTAAAAAAAATACATCCATCATCATGTTTTTCATGATTGTGAACAATAGGCAAAAATGTCCCCCAAAAGTGCAGTTCCCGTTTAAGAGCTTAATGTCAAGTGATCAAATTTACAATTTTGTTTACATTGTTTCCATGCTTGTGTTGACAAAAAATTATCAATCGATATAAAACACTTCTATCATGATACAGTTTTCCCCCATATTGCCCAGCCCTTAGAGTATAATTTTTCAATTTACAGTAATTCTATGTTTATATATTTTTTTTTTAAATACAGTAGAATCCTGGCAAACGAGCTGCCTGTCGTTTATTGAAAATCTAGTTGTTTTTAAAGTGTATCCTGACAAAAAATGTGGATTAAAAATAGCTGTCAATAAAAATAATATTAACTGTAATGTAGCAAATAAAACATCAATATTGTTATCTCCTGCTATGTTTACATTTTATCCATTACATATCCAGCAGAGATGGCCCAGCAAACTCCTTTCCACATTAATATTCAAATCATGCTTTCCTAAAGTGTCAGATTTATTTTCCAGGCTGAGTGATGTCACTTCTCGCACATTAATGACATCTCCTTGTCAAAAACAAAAACAAGACTTTAAACCAGGGGTCGGCAACCTTCGAAATACAAAGAGCCATATGAGCCCATTCCCCCAAAATAAAACCCACCTATAGTCGCAAACTGTGTTGGATTCCTAAAATGATGATAACACCACTTAGTAGTTTCATTACACTTACGCTATATCAGTGGTTCTCAACCTTTTTTAAGTGATGTACCCGCTGTGAACATTTTTTTAATTAAAGTACCCCTTAATTAGAGCAAAGCATTTTTGGTTGAAAAAAAGAGATAAAGAAGTAAAATACAGCACTATGTCATCAGTTTCTGATTTACTAAATTGTATAATAGTGCGAAATATTGCTCATTTGTAGTGCATGGTCTTTCTTGAACTATTAGGAAAAAAAGATATAAAAATAACTGAAAACTTGTTGAAAAATAACGAGTGATTCAATTATAAATAAATATTTCTACACATAGAAGTAATCATCAACTTAAAGTGCCCTCTTTGGGAATTGTAATACAGATCCATCTGAATTCATTAACTTAATTCTAAACATTTCTTCACAAAAACATCAATTTTTATGGAACATGTCCACAAAAAATCTGTCTGTCAACACTGAATATTGCATTTCTTTTCACAGTTCATGAACGTACATTCAGATTTTGTTAAAGAATTATTCAATAAATATATTTATAAAGTATTTTTGAATTGTTGCTTTTTTAGAATATTTTAAAAAAAAATCTCACGTACCCTTTGCTTCAAGTACCCCGGGGGGTACGCGTACCCTCTTTTGAGAACCACTGCACTATTGAATGTGAGTCATTGACAAACGACGACTTACATTGTATGTCTGGGTATGATGAAACAAATCACCACATTATTTTGGAAATTAAAAAAAAATACTCTGGTCCTTCTCTCATTATCCATCCATCCAATTCCTACCGCTTATTATCTTTGGGGTCGCGGGGGGTGCTGGTGCCTATCTCAGCTACAATCGGGCGGAAGGCGGGGTGCACCCTGGACAAGTCGCCACCTTATCGCAGGGCCAACACAGATAGACAGACAACATTCACACTCACATTCACACACTAGGGCCAATTTAGTGTTGCCTTCCCTTATTAATGAATTTAAAAAAATAAATTAACTCGCTCCAATATTCTTGGAAAACAAGAGAAAACAACAACCTTGTCATCAATGGAGGCCAATTAATAAAAATGTGAATAAATAAAATGCTAGCTTACCAGGGGTTGACCACTAAAAACAATACAACATGAGATGACGCATAGAAGATGTGACATACATTTCAATCAACAATATATTAAAATATGTTTAATTTTTATATGACAATATCCCAGAACTCTCCAATATTGTCATGACGTGGACTTTGGTGTGGATTGTTTTCCCAAGTTGCAATATACCTTCACGGTGTGAAGGTAAAGACATAATTTAATTTTAACTCGAAAAGGAACAAACAAAAGGCGCGCACAAGGCGGAGAACAAACTTGGCTATAAAAACAAAAAATTGCACTAAGGCAAAACTATGAACAACCAAAACGAAAACACTTACTGTGACCGAGACAAGGGATAGTATGGGTTTGTAGAAGGTGATAGAGGGTGAGTAGATGGCGATGTCGCCAGGCTGACTACCAGGAAAATGTGGCTTGAATAATACCGTGGTGATTGGAAACAGGTGCGTGACATGGGGAAAGGTGAAAACTAATGGGTTGGCATGGAAACAAAACAATGGAGTGAAAAAACAGGAACTAATGGAGTCTTGAAGTAATCTAACACAACTAAACAAAACATGATCACAAAGACATGACAAATATAACAACTGATGAATTAGAATAAATGGGTTCCCTCCGGGTACTCCGGCTTCCTCCCACCTCCAAAGACATGCACCTGGGGATAGGTTGATTGGCAACACTAAATTGGCCCTAGTGTGTGAATGTGAGTGTGAATGTTGTCTGTTTATCTGTGTTGGCCCTGCGATGAGGTGGCGACTTGTCCAGGGTGTATCCCGCCTTCCGCCCGATTGTAGCTGAGATAGGCGCCAGCACCCCCCGCGACCCCGAAAGGGAATAAGCGGTAGAAAATGGATGGATGGATGGAATTAGAATAAACTAACTAAATAAAATACAATTTATTGAGTAGCCATTATTTGTTGACATTTTGTTTCAAAGCCAAAGGGAGCCACAGCGGATTGTAGACCCCTGCTTTAAACCCACGACATTCAAACGCCGCCTTTCCGACCTTTGACAGTGAGACAAGACAGCAGCATCTCTCCAGCTAAACCATTGATGTCTCGGCTCCATCCATCATCCAGTTTTCCTTCTACATCCACTCCCTCATTGGCTCCATCATTGCCTCTTTACCAAAATTCATTCATTCTGGATGATTTATTTGTTAATTCATGACAGTTTGAGAGACTCCTTGATTGTTCCCACACTGCAGTTGCACGTTTTTGTCCACAAGATGGCAGAATTAATTCTGCAGAGGTGACAAAGGCGTTTCACACAAATGACACTCTGAGGTTTATTTTTAGATGCAGTGCTGCATTCATTGATTGGATGACATCCCAGCTGACAGACGCGCGTTTGCAACGACAACTCTGAACACGTTGGATGCGATACTGCAAAATGAACACTGATATCCATGCGCTATAAAGTATATAGAACAGGTGCCTGGCAAAAAGACACAATCAAATACAAACTTTTAGCCTGACAATATCTCCTGGTCCAGTGAAACACAGCACATGTAACATTATATGTATCATGTAATATGTAATTAAATAGTTGCAAACAAGAAAAACTCGCTGTTGTTTGAAGAATCATGGATTATTATTCTGCTGTTTGATTTCATTATTGGTAAACCTCATCCGAGCGCTGCAAACTGTATCACGATATCAGTGTTTTATGTCGGTGGATATCAATAATTATTGATCATTTTATGATCTATGTAAAATAAGGAGCAGGAGAAAAGAATATCAAATATTAAAAAAAATGTTTTAAATTGTAACTTCCTCTGATTATAATCATCTCAGCTATCAGAAAGGAAATGTCAACACAAGCATGGAAAATACTGAAATGTCAACAGAATAGTACAATCACATTGAACACATTTAACACTCCTAAAAATCATGAATATTTAAGAAAAGCTTCATAAAGTGTAAGTAATTAGTGCAAAGTGTGAAAATGAAAACAGAGAGAAACTTGAGAAGAACTATTTTCTGCTGATTTAGTGGCAGGAAGTTACAGCTGTGCTCTAAAGGTTGAGCGTGGCTAAGGTGGTGTAGCATTAGCGGTCTTGCCTTGCATCGTTTACAGACCACATTAGTCTGACTACGGTCCCTTCGAAAAAATCCAAAAACCTGTCTAGGTGACTTTTCCTCTTTTAGTCACAATATCTTCATTTGGACTTTCTCTTCTCACTCCATGCAAAGAATCAACCAAAATTGATTGTTGATACTGTTACCTGATTTGCTGTAGCGTGTCACTCCCACTGATCAGTGATCACTTGCTCGGTTACCAGAGAGCGAGTGCCTTTGTTCATGCAACCAACCTTGCTTCCATACTTCCGCTTTGTTCCAAACCACGAAAAAAATCTTTTAATCTAACACATTTTTTTTTTTAATATATATTGATTACGTATCTATTGCGATTAGGGGTGTAACGGTACACAAATTTAGGTTCGGTACGTACCTCGGTTTAGAGGTCACGGTTTGGTTCATTTTCGGTACAGTAAGAAAACAACAAAATATAAATGTTTTGGTTATTTATTTACCAAATTTGTAAACAATGGCTTGATCCTTTTAACATTGGGAACACTATAATAATTCTGCCCACATTAATCCACATTAAACTGCCTCAAGTTGCTGCTTGGATGAAATAAAATGGCACAACTTTTCTTCAACATATAAAAAGTGCAACATTAAACAGTTTCAAGTCAACTCATCATGCTTAATTTATTACAGCATTGGGGAAGCCTGTAGTTGATGTTTTATTATGTAAATGTTATATTTGTATCAACATGTGATAGCAGGGACCCTGCCATTCAAAACTAGGCTGCTACATTACTAATGATTAATGTAACTATAGCTGAAAAATAGTACATTAGCAATAGGAGAGACTATGCATCCCTAAACACCATGGAGTTCATGTAGGCTTTATGATGCACTTACATTATTATATACACTATCAGAGACAGAAACTCTTCATTTAATATAATGTCCTTTTTTGCTGCTTCGACACACCTCAATCAACACTGTCCGTAACTAACACACACACACACGCACCGCAAAATGAGCTAATGTTACGCTAAAAGCTAAGTAGCCTTCACCTAAAGCCAGGACTGCGAGTGAGCTGAGCTGCAGGTTGTTTCTAGAAGGTCAACGGGCTCATAGTGATGTTTAGAAAGTAGTTGACTTGGAAGTGTTTAGTATAATTTGGGGAGAGTCTGTTGCTCCCCAGCTAAACGCCTTTCTGCTCAACGCTGAAACGCTGACTAGATGCGCTCTGAATACGCACTGCTGATTGGCTTGTTATCGCTACTGTTGTAACCAATCATATAGTTGTGTGGGAGGGACAATGCAGGGTGCTGTGTACAAACAGAGACAGAGGCAGAACGGAGCGGAGCAGCTTGTTAAGACTTTAGCATAGGCAGCTACTTCATATGTTCGTGTGGAACTCGTTCGGTAATCCTCCGCACCGAACCGGAACCCCCGTACCGAAACAGTTCAATACAAATACACGTACCGTTACACCCCTAATTGCGATACATATTGATTTCGTTTCATCGCCCAGATTTAGGTACCACTGCTATTCTTACGGTAAAATCTACAGACTTTTTTGTGGCCTGGTTTGTTGGCTGCAAGCTGATTTGGTGTTTTTTAATCCTGAGAGGAATATAAAAATAACATTTTGAATAAAAGAAGCATGTTTTCATAGTGAAAAATAAGCAAACCCAAGTAGATGCTGATGAGATGTACTTCTGAAGAGTGTGTGTGCAAATACTGTAGATGTTGAGTGTCTTTGTTCATGCAGCCAACCTTGCTTCGAAAATTTCTGTGTCTTCCGACAAAGTAGAAGAAAAAATGACTGGACGTTTTATCGAATGCATGTTTCAATAACATCACTTACGTGTCTATTACGATATAAACTTATATCGTTTTATCGCATAGCCCTACGCCCTTATGATACAAGGAAAGTGGGTTGGAGGCCCGACCAGGCCATCTAACCATCCAATTTCTACCACTTGTCCCTTTTGAGGTTGCGGGGCATGCTCGGGCCTATCTCAGCTGCACTCGGGCGGAAGGCGGGGTACACCCTGGACAAGTGGCCACCTCATCGCAGGGCCAACACTTATAGACAGACAACATTCACACTCACATTCACACACTAGGGCCAATTTAGTGTTGCCAATCAACTTATCCCCAGGTGCATGTCTTTGGAGGTGGGAGGAAGTCAGAGTACCCACAGGGAACTCACGCAGTCACAGGGAGAACATGCAAACTCCACACAGAAAGATCCAGAGCCCAGGATCGAACCCATGACCTCCGTATTGTGAGGCACACGCACTAATTGTTTATTTAATTTTTTACAGCGATTTGTGACAAAAACAAACATCTCTCCTATTTTGAAATGCAAACGTTGACAGGTGTGGTCTTGAGAACCAGGAAGTTATCGCTATCAGCTTAAATGATAAATGGGTATATGGGTTGTACTTGTATAGCGCTTTTCTACCTTCAAGGTACTCAAAGCGCTTTGACACTACTTCCACATTTACCCATTCACACACACATTCACACACTGATGGAGGGAGCTGCCATGCAAGGCGCCAACCAGCACCCATCAGGGGGTAAGGGTGAAGTGTCTTGCTCAGGACACAACGGACATGACGAGGTTGGTTCTAGGTGGGATTTGAACCAGTGACCCTCGGGTTGCGCACGGCCACTCCCCCACTGCGCCACGCCGTCCCATGAAGCTTGGAAAAAATATACTATAAACAAAAGAACGAATCAGCGTGTAAATGTGTCAGTTCTGCATTTAGAGCAGGGGTATGGCTCTAGAGCCAGATGTGGCTCTTTTGATGACTACATCTGCCTCTCAGATAAATCTTAGCTGACATTGCTTAACACGATAAGTATTTAATAATTACGCTGGTATTCACAGTGTTAAACATAACGTTCAAATTATAAAACATTCTCATGCATTTTAATCCAACCATCCGTTTTCTATCGCACCTGTCCAAGATGTCGCATTAATGGTAAGAAGTATTATATTTATTATTGATTAAATTCAGAATAACAATGTTATTAAAAAGAATTAGAGACTTATTATACTTTAAAAATGTTGGTCTTGTCAAGACCTGGACTATGGTGTAGTTTGTTTTGCCGTGGTGCAAAGCGATTGGAACAGACATGGCGTGAAGGTAATGACATCTTTAATCTTAACTCAAAAATATTACAAAAACAAAGCGTATAAACAAAAGGCGCTCTCAGTGGAGGTTAAAAACTTGGCTATGAAAACTAAAACTCGCACAATGGGAAAACTATGAACATAAAATAAAACTTACAAACTAAGGCATTAAAAACTTACTTAGACCGAAAAAGAGCACGGATCATTGGCATGGATGACATAGGTGTGTAGGAGGTGATAGAGGGTGAGTAGAAGGTGATGTCGCCAGGCTGACTGCCTGGCAACTGCAGCCTTAAATGGTGACGTGGTGATTGAGAACAGGTACATGAGATCAAGTAAATCAGGTGCGTGAGTCGTGAAAACAGGTGAACTGATTGGTAGTCATGGAAACAAAAACAAACCAGGGTGTGCAAAAACAGGAGCTAATGTAGTCAAAAACAAAACAGAACATAACTAAACAGAACATGATCAGAAAGACATGACAGGTCTTACTTAAAAATGCACGTATTAAGTTATATTCAGTGTTTAAAAAATATTATACGGCTCTCACGGAAATACATTTTGAAATATTTGGCTTTCATGGCTCTCTCAACCAAAAAGGTTCCCGACCCCTGATTTAGAGGAAGGTGGTCAGTCCAGAGTGCACCCCCACTCGCACCATAAGTCAGATGGGATAGATTACAGTTTCCATGTGACCCTGGACAGATTGTGGAGCATAGGACAAGGATGATGTCATCGCCGCAATCAACAATACTAATGTTTAGGGACGGGAATCGAAAACCGGTTCTTGTTCAGAATTGGTTGCCAGTAATTCAGTTACTTGGAATTGCTTGCCATTTTCCCTTCATGGTTCTTCGGAGTGAGGATGACGTCATCGCGGAACATGCGTAATGACGTCAGACAGCAACATGGCGGTGCCCTGGCGGAAGAAGTGTTCCGAAGTTTGCCGACATTTTCAAATAAAAAGTTAGCAACAGCACTATTTGTAATAATTCCAAGGTTGCTACTTCCTCAAGGAGGACATACGAGCAATGATCTGAAACATTTGAACATTCAGCATGCAATAACAATGAATGAATGTCGCGTTTCTGGACCGCCTAAAATGTTAGCGCTATTACCTATTAAAGGGGAACTGCACTGTTTTTTGGAATTTTTACAATCGTTCAGTCCTCGCTAGTGTTACCATATCTGAGTTATTGTGTGGAATTATGGGGAAAAAACTACAAATTTGCACTTTATTAGACTGATACATAATGTTGGGTGTAGAGAACATACAAACAATTTATTTATTGGATCAAAAATATTGAAATTCAACAAGTTGATAAAATTATGTACAAAGCAAACTATAACCAGCTTCCCCTAGAATGTACAACAATTCTTCTCAAATAAAGAGAAGAAATATAACCTTAAAGGAAAAAAAAATTAAAAACATTTGTATGCACGTGCAACATTTAAGACCTTTGGCATATCAGTATGTGGAATTAAACTATGGAATGGATTAAGCAACAAAGTTAAACAATGTATTGATATGATCCAGTTTAAGAGGTTGTTGAAATTAATGGTGCTTACAAAGTACCAGGAAGAAGAATTATGAGAAATACCTTCAACCCTATCGAAAACGGGATATTCTTCATCTCAGTATGTTAATCATGACTGACTCAATTATATAATACAAGAACTGCTGTATTAATCATTCACTGATGCAATTGTGTTACAAAAAGAAGACAGTAAGTGAACAAATGTATTTGTAAACGCTCTGAAGTGGGAAAGGGGTGGGATTAAATAAGCTTTGCTTCTTCCTACTCCTTTTCGGACATGATCTAAAGAAAAATTATATGAAAGTATGTGTGATGCGTTATACTGTAAGTGTGTTCATGTTCGAAATAAACTAAACTAAACTCAATCAATCAATCAATCATTATGAGAGACAAGAAGACAAAATATGCTTTTTGCTTTCTAACATGCAAAAATCAGCTCTTTTTGGTGGCTAGCAATGCAGTTTATGTTAGCAATCGGTTCTACCTTTAAATCACTTTAAAAATGCATTCAAAAACCGGCAACAATACTTCATTTATGTTCTGCAACCTGTCTAATAACCAAACCGTACTAACATTGTTATTGTAAGAGTGAACACTGAGGAACTATTTTTCTAGTGTACTAACACGTCAGCATTCTACGGCAAGAGATAAGCTAGCTTCTATGTCAGCACGAAACGCGTTTGAGTTTGTAATGCACAACACTGCGATAGAACACCAATTTGTACCGAATGAAAAACATGAACAATCATATTACAGTACCAGTAAAGTATTATTTCATCTTTTGTTTGTACACAGCTAACTCAACAACCTATGTACTGTAGTTGTACTAACGCGCATGACGTGCTGCATGATCAATATAAAGTGTGTATTTGGGTAAGCACACCATTTATGTCAAAATACCATGGCTTCAAATTCCACATTTTGTGGCTTTGAGTCATTTTCACCCAGGGCTACACGGTCTTGGACAAAATAATAATCACAATAATTTTTATCAATATTGAAATTACGATGATTTATTTATTTATGTAAAACATATTTTTATTGGTTTTTCTATTCTAAACAAACAGTAAGTTAACTTAGCGTTAATTTCAAAATGAAATCCAATAAAAACAATTTGTTAATCAGGTATAAAATAAATTTTACAAAAGACAAAAGGCTAACTTAAAATATATATGCCATTGCAGAGTGCGATCATAAAGTCAAAAAATAAATTTTTGCACAAAAGACATATACAAGGAATACAGTGTACTGCTCACAGTATATAAAGGACATCCATTCATCCATCCATTTTCTACCGCTTGTGTCTTTGCTACATAAAACAGTATTATAACCGTTTTATATGCGTGTGTTTGAGAAGTGGATGGGTTGGGGTCCCTTGGTGCACAGTTGATGTGACGCTCGTCTGTACGTCGGAGCTTTGCGCCGGTGGCAGGCAGACTGCTCTGTGAGCAACCAAAACTCTGTTTGGATTATTAGCTTCACGTCGCGGGCAAACGATGGCGGTTGAGGAAAGAAGGGGAGTGTTTTTAATGCTCAACCTGTCACTGCAATTAAATAATTTGTTTAAATGTGCACTTTCAAGTGTTTTTTTTATTCATCTTTAAAATCCTAAAAAAGACTTGCACATGAGGAGACAGATTCTGACTGGTTTAGAGGATCCAGTTCACGTCTGGTGCTAGTTTTCACCTAGGCAGGGAATAGTACCACTCTGCCAGGAACGACGAATGTCAACAAGCGGTGACTAAGTCTGTGGTCAAAAGCTGGCAACAATTTGCTACATAGACGCTCCTTCGGTGAATGTTCAGTTGAAGTCAGAAAAAAAAGTTGCACGTTTTCCTCCAACATTTTCACTCAGTCATTATATTTGCAGGTGGAAGTCATACAATTAAAATATGGTGTAAAAGTGCATTCATGTCAGCAATTTAACTTCAACTGTGAAATTAATAGGTGATATAAATGCAAAGTGAGATCAATTTTATTGCCAAAAGTATTTGGCACCCATCCAAATGATCAAAACCAGGTGTCCTAAGGTGTATAAAATCAAGCACTTAGACATGTAGACTTTCTACAAACATTTGGGGAAGAATGGGCTGATCTCAGGAGCTTAGTGATTTCCATTGTGGAAATGTCATAGGATGCCACCTGTGCAACAAATCCAGTCATGAAATTGCCTTGCTTTCCAAAGTCAACTGTCGGCTTAATTATAAGAAAATGGAAGAGTTTGGTAACAACAGCAACTCATCCACGAAGTGGTAGGCCACGTAAACTGACAGAGAGGGGTCAGCATATGCTACATAGTTCCAAAGTTCATGTGACCTTCCATTTATCCCACGTACAGACTCCAGTACGCAGAGAGCTTCATGGAATGGGTTTCCATGACCGGGCAACTGCATCTAAGACATACATCACCAAGTCCAATGCAAAACGTCAGATGCAGTGGTGTAGAGCACGTCACCACTCGACTCTAGAACAGTGGCGATGCCTTCTCTGGAGTGATGAATCACGCTTTTCCATCTGGTAATCTGATGGACGAGTCCGGGTTTGAAGGTTGCCAGGAGAACGGTACATTTCAGACTGCATTGTTCCGAGTGTGAAGTTTGGTATAGGATACGTTAAGGGTGAGGGGGCGTTGCGGGGGTTGGTTTTCGGGAGTTGGGCTTGGCCCCCTTAGTTCCAGTGAAAGGAACTTTGAATGCTCCAGGATACCAAAAAATGTTGGACAATTCCATGCTCCCAACCTTGTTGGAACAGTTTGGAGCAGGCCCCTTCCTCTTCCAACATGACTGTGCACCAGTGCACAAAGCAAGGTCCACAAAGACATGAATGACAGAGTCTGGTGTGGCTGAACTTGACCGGCCTGCACAGAGTCTTGACCTGTACCCGACAGAACACCTTTGGGATGAATTAGAATGGAGATTGAGAGCCAGGCCTTTTCGACCAACATCAGTGTGTGATCTCACCAATGCGCTTTTGGAAGAATGGTCAAAAAATTCCTATAAACACACTCCGCAACGCAGAAGAGTTGAAGCTGTAATAGCTGCAAAAGGTGAACCGACATCATATTGAACCCTATAGGTTAGAAATGGGATGGCACTTCATGTTCATATGTGAGTCAAGGCAGGTGGCCAAATATATTTGGCAACATAGTGTATGTCGAGCCTTTAGCTATTATCATTTTGGTGATCAGGGCTTGCAGTTGTAAAAAAAAAACATTTTCCAAGATTTTCAAACACAGGTTTTCATAAACTGTACGCAATATACATCAACATTATAACAAAAAAAGGTTTGAAATAGTTTGCATGTTATGAGCCTATGTCAAGGGTGTCCGAACTGTTTCCACTGAGGGGCCGCACACTAAAAAATGAGAGCATGCATTTTGATATTTTTGATTTTCAAAACCAATACAACATATATTTTAGGGTTCCCCTCAATTTTGGTGAACATTAAAGGTCCCAGAGACCCAAAAGGGCCTCAGTCATTAAAGTATTAAGAATCAGTCATGTATTATTATTTTTTTTTACTTTCAACGCTTAGATATCCATAAATGAACTTCAGATCTATCTGTTGACAAATGTCTTATGCCCTGTTTGCCAAACCTCTCTTTGATAGGAAAAACACCTAATACGCAGTATTTTCCCATTAGAAATATTTTAATGTTGAATATTTGATTTGAAGTAATTAGAGCCTTACATGGGTCAATAATTCACAACAACATTGATTTTGACTTATTATTTTCTGAACAATGACTGTTTAAAAAAATCTGACTAAATGTCTGATGGAGACCCCCACTCATGATCGTTTTAAAAATAAGTCCATCCATCCATTTCCTACCGCTTATTCCCTTTGGTGTCGCGGGGGCGCTGGCGCCTATCTCAGCTACAATCGGGCGGAAGGCGGGGTACACCCTGGACAAGTCGCCACCTCATCGCAGGGCCAACACAGATAGACAAGACAACATTCACACTCACATTCACACACTAGGGCCAATTTAGTGTTGACAATCAACCTATCCCCAGGTGCATGTTTTTGGAAGTGGGAGGAACCCGGAGTACCCGTAGGGAACCCACGCATTCACAGGGAGAAAATGCAAACTCCACACAGAAAGATCCCGAGCGTGGGATTGAACACAAAGACTGCAAATAAGTCCTATATCAATATTTATTATTTTTACTTTCAACACTTAAATCTTGAGATCAACTTCAAATCTATCCGTTATTTAATTTATTTTTTTAAATGACATTTTCAAACTAAAACACTTCTTGAATGGCAGTTTTGTGGTATATGTGTCAACATTACACCTTTTTCTCGTTACATTTCCCCTGTTTGCTGTTGTATTACACTTTGTTTTTTTGTTAAATGTGCCGTTAAAAAATTTGCTGCAGGCCGCAGGTGGCCCCTGGGCCGCACTTTAGATACGCCTGGGCTATGTCATTGTATTAGTTTTACCTTGTAAATCCAAACAAACCTTTGCACTGTATATTTTCTGGGCAGATGAAAATAAATCTTAAAAGTTTTAAAAATGTTACTAATTTTTATGTTCTTGTGTAATTTCCATGTGTGTTTTACTTTGTAGAATACTACAGAATTTTTATTTGGATGTATTTTTTTCCACGCTATGGGTCTCATAAGACCGCACTGTAGGCTTTGTAAGGTCATGTTAGCTCTAAACTAAACAAAATTGATGCAAATCCATCCTTTTTTTTATAAATAAGAATTGATAATAGAACACAGTCATCAAGCAGAATTGAAACTGGAATCGGAAACGGGAAAATCCCATCCCTGCTAATGTTCCAAGCAAAACGTGCTTATAGTACAATGAGAATGAATTAGACTTGACTATACTGCTTATGAAATGTGAGGATGTCTCCAAAAAGGTTTTGCTTATTTTATAACAGGCGCTTGTGGAGCCCCCCACCTTTAGCCCCCTTCCCCCCACAGCCCACTGTCTTGGGCTCATTTCCTTTGCTAGTGTTACAACACCGGGGAGGTTGAGCAAGCATTTTTTACATTCCTCTATGATGACTTTGTGAAGGCAAGACCGATTGCTTTATCACTTTGACCTTTGACCTTTTGGTCGACGTAACCTCTAACAGGAAAAAACTCCTCAGCACAGCTCTGTCGAGCGTTTACTGTGAATACACACGGTGGCTAAGGTTGTACATTTTGAATGGGGAGTAGAAATAGGAGGGAAGAGAAAACTTGTGCACTGCGAGAAAGTGAGAGATAGTGTAGGGCGTGACGCACTTCTCCACTTACTTTCATCCAGGAATTTCACTAAAAACACGCTTTGTGCCAGAACCAGGAGAGAGAACAACATACTACATGTACAAATCCTGTTTCCATATGAGTTGGGAAATTGTGTTAGATGTAAATATAAACGGAATACAATGATTTGCAAATCCTTTTCAACCCATATTCAGTTGAATGCTCTACAAAGACAAATAATAATAAACTTAGAATTTCATGGCTGCAACACGTGCCAAAATAAGTGGGAAAGGGCATGTTCACCACTGTGTTGCATCACCTTTTCTTTTAACAACACTCAATAAACGTTTGGAAACTGAGGAAACTAATCGTTAAAGCTTTGAAAGTGGAATTATTTACCATTTTTGCTTGATGTACAGCTTAAGTTGTTCAACAGTTCGGGTCTTGTTGTCGTATTTTAAGCTTCATAATGCGCCACACATTTTCGATGGGAGACAGGTCTGGACTGCAGGCGGTCCAGGAAAGTACCCGCACTCTTTTACTACGAAGCCACGCTGATGTAACACGTGGCTTGGCATTGTTTTGTTGAAATAAGCAGGAGCGTCCATGTTAACGTTGCTTGGATGACAACATATGTTGCTCCAAAACCTGTATGTACCTTTCAGCATTAATGGTGCCTTCACAGATGTGTAAGTTACCCATGCCTTGGGCACTAATACACCCCCATACCATCCAACAATCTGGATGGTTATGTTCCTCTTTGTTCCACATCCACAGTTTGCAAATATAATTTGAAATGTGGACTCGTCAGACCACAGAACACCTTTCCACTTTGCATCACTCCATCTTAGATGAGCTTGGGCCCAGCGAAGCCGACGACGTTCCTGGGTCTTGTTGATTAATGGCTTTCGCTTTGCATAGTAGAGTTTTAACCTGCATTTACAGATGTAGCGACCAACTGTAGTTACTGACAGTGGTTTTATCAAGTGTTCCTGAGCCCATGTGGTGATATCCTTTACACACTGGTGTCGTTTTTTGATGCAGTACCGCCTGAGGGATCCAAGGACCGTAATATCATCGTTTACGTGCAGTGATTTCTCCAGATTCTCTGAACCTTTTGCTGATTTTACGGACCGTAGATGGTAAAATCCCTAAATTCCTTGCAATAGCTCATTGAGAAATGTTGTTCTAAAACTGTTTGACAATTTGCTTACAAATTGGTGACCCTCGCCCCATCCTTGTTTGTGAATTACTTAGCATTTCATGGAATCAATCAATCAATCAATCAATGATTATTTATATAGCCCTAACTCACTAGTGTCTCAAAGGGCTGCACAAACCACAATGACATCCTCGGTAGAACCCATATAAGGTCATCACTGTCACCGACGTGACAGTGATGACTATGAGAAACCTTGGAGAGGACCGCATATGTGGGCAACACCCCCCCCCCCACTAGGGGAACCGAAAGCAATGGATGTCGAGCGGGTCTAACATGATAATGTGAAAGTTCAATCCATAATGGATCCAACACAACCGTGAGAGTCCAGTCCAAAGTGGATCCAACACAGCAGAGAGAGTCCCGTCCACAGTGGAGACAGCAGGAAACCACCCCAAGCGGAGGCGGATCAGCAGCGCAGAGATGTCCCAGCCGATACACAGGCGAGCGGTCCATCCTGGGTGCCGATTCTGGACGAGCGGTCCAAAAAGTTCTATTTTAGTTTCATCTGACCACATGACATTCTCCCAATCCTCTGCTGTATCATCCATGTATCCATTTTGGTATAAACTCAACTCGTCGTGTTAGGAGGAAGAAGAATACTGAGTTGCATCCCAAGAACACCATACATACTGTGAAGCATGGGGGTGGAAACATTATGCTTTGGGGCTGTTTTTCTGCTAAGGGGACGGGACGATTGATCCGTGGTAAGGAAAGAATGAATGGGGCCATGTATCGTGAGATTTTGAGCCAAAACCTCCTTCCATCAGTGAGAGCTTTGAATGGTTGACCAAATACTTATTTTCCACCATAATTTACGAATACATTCTTTAAAATTCCTACAATGTGAATTCCTGGATTTTTTTTCACATTCTGTCTCTCACAGTTGAAGTGTACCTATGATGAAAATTACAGACCTCTGTCATCATTTTAAGTGGGAGAACTTGCACAATCGGTGGCTGACTAAATACTTTTTTGCCCCACTGTATATCATGCGGTAACAGACACCTTCAAAGCTATTTTGACATAAATGTCAGTGCTGGGTTCAATCCCGGGCTCGGGATTGAATGGAGTTGTGTGGAGTTTGCATGTTCTCCCCGTGACTGCGTAGGTTCCCTCCGGGTACTCCGGCTTCCTCCCACCGTCATAAATATGCCCCTGGGGATAGGTTGATTGGCCACACTAAATTCGCCCTGGTGTGTAAATGTGAGTGTATGTGTTGTCTGTCCACCTGTGTTGGCCCTGTGATGAGGTGACGACTCTTCAGGGTGTACCCCGCCTTCTGCCCGAATGCAGCTGACATAGGCTCCAGCATCCCCCGCGACACCAAAAGGGACAAGCGGTAGAAAACGGATAGATGGATGGAGTGCTTACCAAAATAAACCGAAAAAAACGTCCCCGGCCAGCTGGACCAAACGGACCATCGAGTGAGTCACACTTAATATTGATCATGATACACGCAGCACGTCATGCGTGCTAGTACAACTACAGTAATATAGATGGTACCTCAGTTTATGATTTTTTCGGGATACGAGTTGTTGTTTACGTTTATTTCGAACATGTCAAAAAAAAGAACTGTCTCTTGACTAATTGTTATGCGTCAAGTTACAAGCCTCACCACTACTAGTTGGCGTAGGAAATGCCACAGCCAAACCCATGATATTTGACCAAAACATGCGCTTTTACTTGCTAGCATTAGCTTGTAGCTCGAGATGGACATAACTGTTTTTCCTACCATGGGAAGGATGAAAGTGAGTGTGAATGACAGTGCTGAAAAGATGAAGTGGATGATGTTCAATGATATGAAGAAAGAAATCATTAAAAAAAGATCACAGAGCGTGGAGCTAGCTAACTTGGTGAAGCGGTTGGGGCTTCCCTCGCTAGCATTAGCTTATAGCTCGAGATGGACATAACTTTGTTTTTCCTAGCATTGGAAGGATGAAAGTGAGTGTGAAGGACAGTGCCGAGAAGAAAAAGTGGATGATATTCATTAAATTAAAGAAAGAAATCATCAAAAATATGACAGAGCGTGTAGCTAGCTTACTTGGTGCAGCAGTTGGAGCGTAGCACTGCTAGTCTGCACCATACTGAAGCAGAATGAGTCCAATAATAGCCAAACATTTATCCATGAAAATATGGAGAAGCGGTTGATGT
This sequence comes from Nerophis ophidion, assembly GCF_033978795.1. NCBI lineage: Eukaryota > Metazoa > Chordata > Actinopteri > Syngnathiformes > Syngnathidae > Nerophis > Nerophis ophidion. The sequence continues at coordinate 23,044,104 of NC_084616.1, read as the reverse complement.
TGTGTTTTATGAAGAAGCAGTTGGAAAATCTATCCATCTATCCAATTTCTACCGCTTGTCCCTTTTGGGTTGCGGGGGGTGGCTGGAGCCTATCTCAGCCACCCCCCGACAAGTCGCCACCTCATCGCAGGGACCAGCTGGAGAATAAATACTCATTATTATTACATTACTACCTTGCTTTGCAACTTCAGTTTTCTTCCGACAAAGAAGAAAAAAAAAACCTGAACTTTTTTTAAAACACATTTTTTTTATTGATATCTATTACGTGTCTATAGCGATATATATTGATATCGCGATATCGCCCAGTCCTACTAGTGCAATTTGAAAAATGCAGCCTTACTTTTAAAACATACTTGCTTTGTTGGAATGGAAAATTATGAATGAATAATCATAGCATCTTAATAAATAAATTAGAAAGGTATGGCATCAGAGTGTTGGTCTTGAACTGGATAAGAAGCTACTTAACCATCAAGAAGCAATACATGAAGATAGGAGAACTCACTTCCACAAAGCTAAAAATAACTTGTGGCGTACCTCAGGGATCAATACTCGGACCAAAATTGTTCCATCTCTATATAAGTGACATTTGTAAAGTTACAAAGGACTTAAAGTTAGTATTATTTGCAGATGATACAACAGCATTTTGTTCAGGAAAGAAAACAGAGAAGATAAAACAAATAATAACAGTAGAAATTAACAAATTAAAAAGATGGTTTGACAAAAACAGACTCTCTTTGAATCTCAGTAAGACTAAAATAAGGATATTTGGTAACAGTAGAAGAGAAAGTCAAACACAAATACAGATAGACAGAGTAAATATTGAAAGGGTAAAAGAAAGCCAATTTTTGGATGTAATAATAGACGATAAAATGAATTGGAAATTTAATGTAAAAATATACTACATAAAGTAGCAAGAAACACCTCAATTATGAATAAAGCAAAACATGCACGCGCCTCTCCTCTCCAGCTATGTTCGAACCAGACGGCATGGGGAGAGCTAGATCCACGCCCCCTTTCCTGACCTCCCATGGCCCTTGACCTGTCAGCTATGCACGCTGTCCTCCAGAACCACCAGTCCCGCTTCTCCAACCTGGAAAATAAGCTTGACGCTGCAGTCACCAGTTTATTGGCCTGAATTTACTCTTTTAGCCTGAGTCTTCCTTTTCCACCTGCGCTAGACCCGAGCACCTCTTCGGCAGCCGCTGGCTGGAACTCCCCCTATGACCGGGAGCCCAAGATTGCAAGCCCCAGATCCTTCGATGGGGATTTCGAGTTATGCCGGGGGTTTTTGGTACAGTGTGAAGTATTTCTAAACACCAGCCCTCACGTTATGAGTCTGACGGTGCCAAAATTGCATTGATTTTTTTCCCTCCTTTCGAGCAAGGCTCTAAGATGGGCCACAACAGTTATCGACCGGAAAAATAGGTTGGGCATAGACTATGCTGCTTTTCACGCTGAGTTCCGGGTAGTATTCGATCACCTGGTGGACGGAGGGGAGGTCACCTCCCATCTCCATTCAATTCAACAGCGTTCCTGCTCTGTCGCCGAGTACACCCTTGAGTTCTGCACTCTTGCAACCAACAGCGAGTGGGGGGACAATGCTCTTCAAAGCGTGTACAGGCACAGACTTAGCGAGGCCATGAAGGACAGAATACTGCGGGACCGGCCAACTTCCTACCGAGCACTCATTGAGCTGGTACTCCAAATGGACCAGCATCTTATCGAGAGAGCCGCAGAGTGATCACAGCGAGCCAGCACCATAGACCCCAGACTGGCATTCCTTAAGGCACGGACTACCGTAAATTCCACCTCGCTTCCCAAGGTCCGCCCTGCTAACCAAGCCACTTTTTTTCAATCTCCTCGCGCTGGTCGGAATGGAGGAGCCCATACAGCTAGACCAGGGGTGTCTAAACATTTTCCACTTAGGGCCGCAGACTGAAAAATCAAAGCAAGCGGGGGCCATTTTGACATTTTTTTATTTTAAAAACAAATACAATATACAGTATGTATAACCAATATACATTTAGGCCTCCACTCAGGCTTGATTCCGGGGACCCCAAAGGGTTTTGGTCAAAAAAATATTAAAAATGTGTCATTAATCAGTATTATTTAGTTTTATTATTATTCAAGTTTTAAATCTCCAGATCAACATTAGGTCCATCTGTCAATATAATGATTTTAAAGATTTAGGTTGTATGCTCTTTTTGTCAAAGAAAATCCTGTTTTTTGATGGAAAAAAACACAAAATATGCAATATTATCACCCAATATTTTTTTAAGTTAATATTTGAGATCATATAATAATTGGAGCCTTAAAAAAGTCAATAACTAATAATACCATTGATTTTAATTCATCATTATGAATTAAAATTATGAGCAATGACACTTATAAACAAATCACGCTAAAATTATTGGGGATCCAAAAGGGTCCTACTCATTAAAGTGTTAAAAAATGAATTATCATTTTTTTTTACTGTTTACTTTTAACACAATAATCTCAAGATTAACTTCAGATTTATCCGTCAATTATAAGTTTTATTGTTGTTTATGTTTTTTGTATGTTCATTTTAGGCCCTTCTTTAAAAAAACAGCTCAGTTTTTTATATGGCAAACACAATAATACAACATTTTCCCCCAAAAATATCTCTAAGTGGAATATTTAACGTGACGTAATTGGAGCCTTGAATAGGTCAATAATTCATAATGACATTGATTTTGATTCATAATTATTTTTTTAAAGAAAGAAACAGCCTGCATGGCAGCTTTGTGTTATTAGAGTAAACATTGCAACATTTTCTTGTTACATTTCACCCGTTTGCTCCTTTATATCACTTTTTACGTTTAAAAAATGTTTCAATCGTATTTTTAAAATGTGCCGTGGGGCCGTTAAAAAAATTACCTGTGGGCCGCAAATGGCCCCCGGGCCGCACTTTGGACACCCCTGAGCTAGCCAAAAGGTTCCGACAGCGCCTTTTCCTCTACTGCGGGATGGCCGGGCACGCCATCAGGAGCTGTCCGACATGGCCAAAAGACAAGGCTCACTAGCTAGCGGAGTCCTAGTGAGTCATACCTACATTCCCCAAACAGACAAGTAACCTGGCATCCTCTTCCCAGCAACCCTGTCCTGGAGCTCTGGAAATCTGACCGTTGGGGCCTACTTGGAATCTGGGGCGGATGACTCTTTCATGGACCTTGAGTTTGCTCGCCAAGCCGGTATCGCACTTCTCCCTCTGGACAACTCCCTACCATCCCAGGCTGTAGACCAGGGGTCGGGAACCTTTTTGGCTGAGAGAGCCATACAAGCCAAATATTTTTTAAAGTATTTCCGTGAGAGCGATATAATTTTTTTTAATTTAACACTGAATACAACTATATGCGTGCATTTTTAAAAAAGACCAACATTTTTAGAGTATAGTAAGTCTCCTATTCTTTTTAATAACATTGTTATTCTGAGGCTTACAAAAAATAAATAAAATACTTCTTACCATTAATGCGACTTCTTGAACAGGTGCGGTAGAATCCAGATGGATGGATGAAAATTTATGAGAATGTTTGATATTTTGAACGTTATTTTTGACACTGTGATTATCAGTGGAATTATTAATTACTTATCGTGTTAAGCAATGTCAGCTAAGATTTATCTGAGCCAGGTGCAGTCATCAAAAGAGCCACATCTGGTTCTAGAGCCATAGCTTACCTACCCCTGCTGTAGACTGACACCCCCTTTTCCCCATAACACACCGTACGGAGCTCCAATCCCTGACCCTATCTGGAAACCATACGATGACCCTCAGCCTCTTGGTTCTCGACGCCCCAATCACTCCACTAGTCCTTGGTCACTTGTGGCTCCGCAAACACGACCCCCACATCTCTTGGTCCACGGACAGAGTCTTAGCATAGAGTTAATGTGCCACGCCCACTGCCTTAAGTCGGCAGTTCCCACGTCAAGAAGTCCTAAGCCCGTTTTACACAACACTGATCTCTCCAATGTTCACCTCGTGTACCATGATTTGGCCCAAGTGTTCAGTAAAGAACATGTTACGTGTTACGAGGACAATGTTGTCCTCCCTTGTAGCCGACTGCACAATCTCTCAAACAAACCATGCAAGATTACATTTCTGAGTGTCTTGCCTCTGGCATTATCACCCCCTCAAAGTCCCCAGTGGCAGCGGGGTTCTTCTTTGTGGGCAGAAAGGACCGATCATTGAGGCCATGCATTGACTCCCGTCAGCTAAAAAATAAGTATCCTCTGCCGCATCTCCCCTCGCTCCCGCCACCATTTTTAGTAAACTTTATCTCCGTAATGCTTATCATTTGTTGCGAATAAGGGAGGTGGGTGAATGGAAGACGGCATTTAACACTCATCTGGGGCATTTTGAATATAAAATTATGCTTTTTGGATTAACCAATGCCCCTGATGTCTTCCAGACTCTAGTGAATGACATCCTGCGGGACATGCTGGACCACTTTGTTGTTGTCTACCTTGATGACATTTTGATCTTCTCACAGCATCTGCAAGAGCACCAGCAACATGTTAGCTTGGTCCTGCAACGCCTGCTGGAGAATAGTCTTCATATGAAAGCTGGAAAATGTGAGTTCCACGCACTTTCAGTGGGATTTTTGGAGCATATTATTGAAAAATGACATACAAGAGCTGACCCCAAGAAAGTCGTGGCAACCCATCACCCGTATGGAATTAAGGCGATTCTTGGGGTTCACTGGTTTCTACCGATGATTTATTCAGAACTTCAACAAGGTAGCTTCCCCTCTCCATGCATTCACCTCTACGCTTACTCCGTTCAAGTGGACCAGGGAGGCACCTGTTGCCTTCGGAAGCCTGAAGGAGAGCTTTGTCTCCGCCCCTCTTCTCATTAACCCTGACCCGGACAGCCCATTCATTGTGGAAGTGGATGCCTCGAATTCTGGTATCGGGTCGGTACTCTCACAGCGTCTTAGTTCAGACACGCTGGGAACGAAAAGCTGCTAGCAGTGCATGAGGCTTTTAATGAATGGAGGCACTGCCTGGAGGGACAAAAACATCAGTTCCTAGTCTGGACCGACCACCGCAACCTGACCCACATTTGTTTAGTCAAGAGACTGAATGACCGTCAAGCACGTTGGGCACATTTTTTTATTCGATTTCACTATACTCTCTCGTTCAGACCTGGCTCCCGCAACACCAAGGCTGATGCCCTCTCTCGACAGTTCACAGAGGCGCCCACCACCACTCGTACAGCTGAACCTATATTCTCTCCGGCTCGGGTGATAGGCATGGTCACATGGGAGATTGAAGGTCTTGTTAAGACGGCCCTGCGCTCTGACCCGGGACCAGCAGGCGGACCACCCGACAGGCTATTCATCCCCCGTGATTTTCGGCCTAAGGTACTGGATTGGGGCTATTCCAGCATTTGTTCTTACCATCCAGGGGTTCATAGATCGCTGTCATTCATCCAGTGACAGTTCTGGTGGCCCTCGATGGAGGCCGACACCCGGGAATTTGTTGCCGCCTGCTCCACGTGCTCCCGGAATAAGGCATCCCACAGTCCTCCGTCGGGCCTACTATGCCCCCTAACTGTCCACAGCCGAACGTGGTCCCATATCACCTTTGTCTTTGTGATGGGATTCCCCATCTCCAAAGGTAAAACAACTATCCTAACTATTGTTGATAGATTTTCCAAGGCCGCACATTTTGTTCCCCTCTCTAAACTCCCCTCCTCTTCTGAGACTGCTGATCTCCTTGTCCAGCATATGGTCAAACAGCATGGCATCCCTCAAGATATAGTTTCTGACTGTGGCTCCCAGTTCACTTCCCGGGTGTGGCAGGCCTTCTGTAAGGGAATTGGGGCTACGGTCAGTCTGTCTTTTGGGTAATCTCCTCAGAACAATGGTCAGGCGAAGAGAACGAACAAATGCTGGGAGACCATGCTGCGCTGTATCCCCGCCTGTCAGCCCATCACCTGGTGCAAATAGTTACCCTGGGTGGAGTATGCCCACACCTTTATGGTTAGCTCACCAACCAGTATGTCCCCATTTGAGTGTTCCTTAGGCTATCAACCTCCCTCGTTCTCCCAGCAAGAGGTCGAGGCGGCGGTGCCATCCACCCGTGCCCACCTAAAATGCTGTCACAGCATATGGAGGACCGCCCGTGATGCAATTTTGATGGCCTCGGAGAAGATGCGCGCAGCTCGAATCGACGCCGCATCCCGGCGCCATCCTATAAGCCCGGCCAGCAGGTGATGTTGCGGTCCAAGGACCTTCATCTACAGGTAGCCTCCCAGAAGTTGGCGCCCTGCTATGTCGGTCCGTTCCCTGTATAGGCTATCATAATTCCTGCTTCTGTTCGCCTGTCTCGATGAAGATGCATCCGGTATTTCACGTGTCTTAGCTTGAGCCGGTAGTGGTCAGGCCCCTCTCGCCACCTGTCCCTGCTCCTCCTCCTCCTAGAATCCTTGAGAGCGGTGACCCAGTTTGGACTGTGAAGGAGATTATCAAGGTTCGTCGGCAGGGTGGACTGAGAGGGTTATGGACAGGACGATCGACCTTGGGTACTTGCTGACCCATCCCTGTTGGAGGACTTTTACCGGGCCAACCCTGACACACCGCGAAGCTCGTAGGGAGCCTTGCATAGGGAGGGTGGTACTGTCACGGCTAAAGCGCATGCCGCTGAGCGCCCCTCAGCGTGCTGTGCTCGACATGTCTTTGGGTACGTCCTTGCGCGCGCCTCTCCAGCCGGTGCCCCGCCTCTGCACAGCTGCGCTCATTCAGAAATCAACAGACCAGATGTTGATGAGACTCCCCGCTTTATAAGCCAGCACGCCTTGCATCTCAGTGCCAGAACGTAGCCATCTTTATCGCACAGTAAGCTTCTAAACCAGGGGTAGGGAACCTATGGCTCTAGAGCCATATGTGGCTCTTTGGATGACTGCATCTGGCTCTCAGATAAATCTTAGCTGACATTGCTTAACATGATAAGAAATGAATAATTCCGCTGGTAATCACAGTGTTAAAAATAACGTTCAAATTATAAAACATTCTCATGCATTTTAATCTAACCATCCATTTTCTATCGCACCTGTTCAAGAAGTTGCATTAATGTTAAGAAGTATTATATTTATTATTGGTTAGCTTTAGAAACAATGTTATTAAAAATAATACAAGACTTAAAATACTCCAAAAAATTTTGATTATACTTAAAAATGCACGCATTTAGTGTTAAAAAATACTATATGGCTCTCACGGAAATACATTTCAAAATATTAGGCTTCCATGGCTCGCCCAGCCAAAAAGGTTTCCGACAACCATTCTAAACGTATCTAGCTCCTTCTTGATGACCATTTTGGCTCTTTGTCCACCCACCATTGTGATCATTGTGCTGTGTCCTTTTCCCTCGTCCTGCATTATTCGCCACAAGCGGGCACCACACTTTGGTCATAGGGGACTCCATCACCCGAAACATAAAGCTTAGCAAACCAGCCACAATTAAGTGTATTCCCGGGGGCAGAGCACCTGACATTGAAGCTAATCTTAGGGAGCTAACTCGCAACAGGCCTAGTAAACACGTACGACAGGCTAACCGCACCACTAGTTATGCGAATATAGTAATACACGTTGGCTCCAATGACGTTAGGATGAGACAATCAGAGATTACAAAGAGAAACATAGCCAGGGCTTGTAATCTCGCTAGAAAGATGTTTGGGCATTGAGTAATTGTCTCTGGCCCCCTGCCTGGGAGAGGCAATGATGAGAGATATAGCAGATTAGTCTCTTTTAACAAGTGGCTGGATAGCTTCTGTAGACAACAGGGATTTACGTTTATTGATAATTGAACCTCTTTCTGGGGTAAACCTGGCTTGCTGAGGAGAGACGGCCTTCACCCTAACCAGGAAGGCGCTATCCTCTTGTCCTGGAACATAGATTTCGCATTGAGCCACATTTTACTAACTGCACTAGAGCAAGCCCGGTCACAGGCAATTACAGAGCCTGCTAGCCTGGGTATGGAGTCAGTTAAATTAGAACTAGCCAGCGTCAGGCTGGATAATCCCTGTACACATAGCAATTTTCTTAGAATAATACACAACTCACATAATGTTTTTTCTGCTATGACTATGACTACGTCAGAGTTAGACATGCGTTCTACTGAGGTGGCAAATTATGATGCGTTCAGTTTATTGCAGCACCAAGTAGACAATCTGAAAATTCCCGTCATATCAATTCCTAGATATTGTCGTAATTATTTTAAGTGCACTGCGCATAATAAATGCAACATTATTAATATTGCTGCTATGGATAATTTTATCAACAACTCCTTAAAACAGCCCACTACCTATAATATGGGCTTTCTAAACATCAGATCTTTGTCTCCCAAAACGTTAGTAGTTAATGAGGTCATTAGAGACAACAACCTTAACGTCATCGGTCTTAGCGAAACCTGGCTTAAACCAGACGACTTTTTTGCGATAAATGAGGCATCTCCTCCTAACTATACGAATGCGCATATTGCCCGTCCCCTTAAAAGGGGAGGGGGGATCGCACTAATATACAACAAAAACTTAAACTTTAGTCCTAACTTAAATAATAAATATAAATCGTTTGAGGTGCTTTCTATGAAGTCTGCCACACCGCTGCCTCTGTGCCTGGCTGTTATCTACCGCCCCCCAGGGCCTTATTCGGACTTTATCAGTGAATTCTCAGAGTTTGTTGCTGATCTAGTGACGCACGCCGATAATATAATTATAATGGGGGACTTTAATATCCATATGAATACCCCATTGGACCCACCGTGCGTGGCGCTCCAGACTATAATTGATAGCTGTGGTCTTACACAAATAATAAATGAACCGGCGTATCGCAGCGGTAATACGATAGACCTAGTGCTTGTCAGAGGTATCACCGTTTCCAAAGTTATGATACTCCCGTATACTAAAGTAATGTCCGATCATTACCTTATAAAATTCGAAGTTCAGACTCATGTTCGGCAAGCTAATAATAATAATAACTGCTATAGCAGCCGCAACATCAATGCTGCCACAACGACGACTCTTGCTGGCCTACTGCCCTCGGTAATGGCACCATTCCCAAAGTATGTGGGCTCTATTGATAACCTCACGAACAACTTTAACAACGCCCTGCGCAAAACCATTGATAGTATAGCACCGCTGAAGTTAAAAAAGGCTCCAAAAAGGCGTACGCCATGGTTTACTGAAGAAACTAGAGCTCAGAAATTATTATGTAGAAAGCTGGAACGCATATGGCGCACGACTAAACTTGAGGTGCACCATCAAGCATGGAATGATAGTTTAATAACTTATAAACGCATGCTTACCTTAGCTAAAACTAATTATTACTCTAAATCTCATCCGTCTTAATAAAAACGTTCCAAAATTTTTTGTTTGGTACAGTAGCATCGCTAACCCAACAAGGGACTCCTTCCAGTAGCTACACCCATTCGGCAGATGACTTTATGAAGTTCTTTAATAAGAAAATTGAACTTATTAGAAAGGAGATCAAAGACAATGCGTCCCAGCTACAACTGGGTTATATTAACTCAGATACGACTGTATATAAGGCGGATACTGCAAATATCCAAAATAGTTTCTCTTGTTTTGATGAAATAACATTAGAAGAATTGTTACAACGTGTAAATGGAATAAAAACAAAAAACATGTTTACTTGACCCACTTCCTGGGAAACTTATCAAGGAGCTTTTTGTATTATTAGGTCCATCAGTGCTAAATATTATAAACCTATCACTTTCCTCGGGCACTGTTCCCCTAGCATTCAAAAAAGCGGTTATTCATCCTCTCCTTAAAAGACCTAACCTCGATCCTGACCTCATGGTAAACTACCGACCGGTGTCTCACCTTCCCTTTATTTCGAAAATCCTCTAAAAAATTGTTGCGGAGCAGCTAAATGAACACTTAGCGTTTAACAATGTATGTGAAACCTTTCAATCCGGTTTCAGGGCAAATCACTCTACTGAGACAGACCTTGCAAAAATGACTAATGATCTATTGCTAACGATGGAGTCTGATGCGTCATCTATGTTGCTGCTCCTCGATCTTAGCGCTGCTTTCGATACAGTCGATCATAATATTTTATTAGAACATATCAAAACACGAATTGGTATGTCAGACTTAGCCCTGTCTTGGTTTAACTCTTATCTTACTGACAGGGTGCAGTGCGTCTCCCATAACAGTATGACCTCAGACTATGTTAAGGTAACGTGTGGAGTTCCCCAGGGTTCGGTCCTTGGCCCTGCACTCTTCAGCATCTACATGCTGCCGCTGGGTGATGTCATACGCAAATACGGTATTAGCTTTCACTGTTATGCTGATGACACCCAACTCTACATGCCCCTAAAGCTGACCAACACGCCGGACTGTAGTCAGTTGGAAGCGTGTCTTAATGAAATTAAACAATGGATGTCCGCTAATTTTTTGCAACTTAACGCCAAAAAAACGGGAATGCTGATTATCGGTCCTGCTAGAGACCGACCTCTATTTAATAATACAACTTTAACATTTGACAACCAAATAATAAAACAAGGTGACTGGGTAAAAAATCTGGGTATTATCTTCGACCCAACTCTCTCCTTTGAGTCACACATTAAAAGCGTTACTAAAACGGCCTTCTTTCATCTCCGTAATATCGCTAAAATTCGCTCCATTTTGTCCAATAAAGACGCCGAGATCATTATCCATGCGTTTGTTACGTCTCGTCTCGATTACTGTAATATATTATTTTCGGGTCTCCCCATGTCTAGCATTAAAAGATTACAGTTGGTACAAAATGCGGCTGCTAGACTTTTGACAAGAACAAGAAAGTTTGATCACATTACGCCTGTACTGGCTCACCTGCACTGGCTTCCTGTGCACTTAAGATGTGACTTTAAGGTTTTACTACTTACGTATAAAATACTACACGGTCTAACTCCATCCTATCTTGCCGATTGTATTGTACCATATGTCCCGGCAAGAAATCTGCGTTCAAAAGACTCTGGCTTATTAGTGATTCCTAAAGCCCAAAAAAAGTCTGCGGGCTATAGAGCGTTTTCCGTTCGGGCTCTAGAGCGTTTTCCGTTCGGGCTCCAGTACTCTGGAATGCCCTGCCGGTAACAGTTCAAGATGCTACCTCAGTAGAAGCATTTAAGTCTCACCTTAAAACTCATCTGTATACTCTAGCCTTTAAATAGACCTCCTTTTTAGACCAGTTGATCTGCCGCTTCTTTTCTTTTTTCTCCTATGTCCCCCCCTCCCTTGTAGAGGGGGTCCGGTCCGATGACCATGGATGAAGTACTGGCTGTCCAGAGTCGAGACCCAGGATGGACCGCTCGTCGGGACCCAGGATGGACCGCTCGCCTGTGTATCGGTTGGGGACATCTCTACACTGCTGATGCGCCTCCGCTTGGGATGGTTTCCTGTGGACGGGACTCTCGCTGCTGTCTTGGATCCGCTTTGAACTGAACCCTCGCGGCTGTGTTGGAGCCACTATGGATTGAACTTTCACAGTATCATGTTAGACCCGATCAACATCCATTGCTTTCGGTCCCCTAGAGGGGGGGGGGGGGGGGGGGGTTGCCCACATCTGAGGTCCTCTCCAAGGTTTCTCATAGTCAACATTGTCACTGGGGTCCCACTGGATGTGAATTCTCCCTGCCCACTGGGTGTGAGCTTTCCTTGCCCTTTTGTGGGTTCTTCCGAGGATGTCGTAGTCGTAATGGTTTGTACAGTCCTTTGAGACATTTGTGTTTTAGGGCTATATAAATTAACATTGATTGATTCCTGGATCTCGACCCCTCGCCTGTTTATGGACTTGGACGCCTCTCTTCTACCCCTGACATCTTGCCTGTTCATGGACGACCTAGCCAGCCTTTCCCTCTTTAGACATCCACACACTTCTCAACATACACCTTCAACACCTGCTGGTAACACTCTCATTGTAAACGCCTCACATAGTCTAGCACCCAACTTGTTATTTAATTACACGCTCATCGCAATACCTAAAATAAATATGCCATCGGCTAAACAGCATTCCTGCCTAAGTGCCGTCTTCTTCTCCCCTGAAACATTGTGTTACAAAAAAGATCAATTAAAATAATACATAATGTTGGATACAGAAAACATACAAACCCTATATTTATTAAATCCAAATTATTGAATTTCAACAATTTGGTGCTTTGGCAAACAGCTAAAATTATGTATAGAGCAAACTATAACCTGCTACCCAAGAATGTACAGCAATACTTCTAAACAAAAGTGAAGAAATATAACCTTAGAGGAAAATCTAATTTAAAAGACTTGTATGCTTGTACAACACTTAAAACCTACAGTATATCAGAAAGTGGAATTAAATTATGGAAGGGATTAACCAAATAAATCATACAAAGCACCAATATGATTCAGTTTAAGAGACTGTTCAAGCTACAAGTGTTCACAAAGTACACAGAATTAGGATGAACCTGTTGAACCCTTTTTTTTTGTGACAAAGATTATTTATTGTATTTAATGTGTTTGCTTACGATTGTATTTGTTCACTGTTCTGTTGCAGAGAATAAGGAAATTGGATAAAATTGCTATGCTATGAAAAGGGGGTAGGTCTAAATAAGCTCTGCTTCTTCCTACTCCTTTTCGGACGTACTGTAATGAAACAACTGCATTACATTGTATCATATGCATGTTCGAAATGAACTGAAACTGAAACTGAATAAAGCTGTTTTCCAGCCAACTGTGTGAGCCGGTGCCAGGTTTGCAAAAGGACGTGATGTCACGTGCAACAAAAGTGTTGTGTACTCGTAGTGCTTACAGAATTCAGTCGGTACCTACAAAAGTACCGGTTTGGGTACTTTGACTCTACTGTGAAGCAAAAAAAACAAAACAGGAAGGATGTTTTGGTTCACAACTTCACAACGATATCGGTAGTTTACTGTTCTTTTGAGCCTGATTCATTCACACCAATAAAGCTTCCTTTTACTTCCTGAAACAATATGAGCTGCAATAGTCATGACTGTATTTTGACCCTGCAGTCAAGAGGAAAAAAATGGGAGTCCACACTTTCAGGGTGACTTTATGGTCCCTGGATGAGCTTCACATTGTGGACAGAGTAAGCTCATAAGCTGTTCTCGGAGAGCTGCCGCAGCACGGGCAGCCACACCAGACGTGATGAGAAAGAAAGAACAATCCATAAAGCTGAGCACAATGTTCGCTTGCATAATACAATACACACTGATATCGTTCTAAAAGCAAAGAAGTCAACGTGAGAGAGAACTGTTCAGGAGATTTCACCGATATGACCTGAATGCAAGAGGGAGAACGGGGCAGTCATTTTACTCCGAGCTTTACTTCCAACCCAGTTACTTAAAATAGAAGAAGAATGGAAGTGCTCCACACAGACTGTTGACCTGGAAGCTGACACCAGCAGTCCACCAATCAGAAGCTTATAGACCAGAGGGGGAATCTGTGGTCACTTTTATGGAAATTCAACATATTTTATGAATGTACAGTACACCCATTTTTTTCACATTTTGTTATTCCAAAATGCAATACATTAATTTTTGTCCTTAGAATTTTACACACAATACCCCCAATGACAGTAAAAAGTTTTTTTTTTTTACGTATTAAAAAATGTTAATCTTAAAATTCACATGTACATATTCAGCCCCTTTGCTCAATACTTTGTTGATGAACCTTGGGCAGTAATTACAGCCTCAAGTCTTTTTGAACAAGATGCCTATCTTTGGGCACTTTCAACTATTCTTCTTTGCAGCACCTCTCAAGCTCCATCAAATTGAATGTGAAGCATTGGTTTTCATCCAGGATGTCTCTGTACATCACTGCATTCATTGTTCCCTCTATCCTGACTAGTCTCCCAGTTCCTGCCGCTGAAAAGTATTGACCTGGTGATGAGCGGTGCCTGGTTTCCTCCAAACATGACACCTGGCATTCACACTAAAGACTTCAATCTTTGTCTCATCAGACCAGAGAATTTTGTTTTTCATTGTCTGAGAGTCCTTCAGGCACATTTTTGCAAACTTTTCACAAGGAAATGGCTTCCACCAATCAGGCCTGAATGGTGGATTGTCATTCTAGAAGGTTCTTCTCCCTCCACAGAGGTATGATGTAGCTCAGACAGAGTGACCATGGGGTTCTTGGTCACCTCCCTGACTAGACTAAGATGAATGCAGCAATGTACGTTTTCTATGGCCTAGTGGTTAGAGCAGGGGTGTCAAACTCAAATACAGAGTGGGCCAAAATTTAAAACTGAACAAAGCCGCGGGCCAAGTTTGAACAAATTAACCTTTTAATAGGGACCCAAACAAGTTTTGCATTGAATATTAAACAAGCAAGGCTTATATAACTTAATGGTCACATGCAAAATCGAGTTTCAAATTATGATAATAATGATTAAAAAATATCAATGGCATATCAAATAAAATTTAAATAAAAATTGGGGGAGCGGGGTTTGATGGTACCGGGGGTGTATTGTGTAGCGTCCCGGAAGAGTTAGTGCTGCAAGGGATTCTGGGTATTTCTTCTGTTGAGTTTATGTTGTGCTACGGTGCGGATGTTCTCCCGAAATGTGTTTGTCATTCTTGTTTGGTGTGGGTTCACAGTGTGGCGCATATTTGTAAAAGTGTTAAAGTTGTTTATACGGCCACCCTCACTGTGACCCTTATGGCTGTTGATCAAGTATGCCTTGCATTCACTTGTGTGTGTTAAAGCCGCATATATTATGTGACTGGGCCGGCACGTTGTTTGTATGGCGGAAAAGCGGACGTGACGACAGGCTGTAGAGGACGCTAAAGGCAGTGCCTTCAAGGCACGCCCCCAATATTGTTGTCCGGGTGGAAATCTGGAGAAATTCGGAAGAATGGTTGCCCCGGGAGATTTTCGGGTGGGGCACTAAACTTTGGGAGTCTCCCGGGAAAATCGTGAGGGTTGGCAAGTATGAGTATCAGCGGTGAATGCAGTGTTACAGAGGCATCGCCGTTGTATAATATCAGCGGGCCAGCTCTAATCTTAATTTGATATTACCTCAAGGGCCAAATGAAATTACCAGGCGGGCCAAATTTGGCCCGCGGGCCAGAGTTTGACACCCATGGGTTAGAGTGTCCACCCTAAGATCGGTAGGTTGTGAGTGCCGAGTCATACCAAAGACTATAAAAATGGGACCCATTACCTCCCTGCTTGGCACTCAGCATCAAGGGTTGGAATAGGGGATCGAATCACCAAAAAATGATTCCCGGGCGTGGCCACTGCTGCTGCCCACTGCTCCCCTCACCTCTCAGGGGGAGATAAAGGGTGATGGGTAAAATGCAGGGAATAATTTTGCCACACCTAGTATGTTTGTGACAATCATGGGTACTTTAACTTTATTCTTTTTAATACAATTGCCAAATGTAAAAAATTAAATAAAAATAAAAATAAAAAAATTACTTTTCACATTGTTATTTTAGGGTATTGTGTAAGAATTTTGAGGACAAAAATGAATGTATTACATTTTGGAATAAGGCTGTAACTTAAAAAAATGTGGGAAAAAGTGATGCGTCGTGAAAATTATAATATTTGATTAAGTATTTGATCTCTTAGCCAAACACAACGTACAAAAGAACTTCATGGAGGAACCCTTGTTGTTTCTTGTTATCTGTCACCAGTTTTCTGTAACTCTCAGAAGGGTTTGTTGTCCACTCTTTTGTTTTGAGACTGTCGCTTGGCAACCCAACAACTTTCAATGAGATTAAGGAAAAAAAACTTGGGTCTTAACGTGCTTCTTCTTCAGCCCAGGGCGGCCCCTGGCTAAACTGGGGCCCTAAGATAGAATTGTTTTAGTAGGAAACCCCCGTTACAACATTTTTCGTCACAATTTATTAGTGTGAGACAACTTATTGTATCCCGCCCACACGACGACCTGTTCTACTTCCTGAGAAATGTCTGAGTCTTTATGGTCGGAAAACAATGTGACGAATCATGTAAAGCGCTGTGGGTATCATTCCAGGTGTATTTACCACCAGTGGTGTGCCGTCAGGGCCAGCAAGGCCTTCTCTGCTCATAAAAATCTTATAAGTAGACGCAGCATCGACCGCTACAGCCCACTGGTACTGACGAGACGCGGGGCTACCATCTTGTAGTGGTGATCCGCTCCACTCAGTGCAATTCATTTGGCAGAAGCAATGAACTGCCAGCGCATTTAATTATTCTTACCTCAATAAATACCACTGATTTTCACGTGTTTTTTTGTCACACGTAGCTATGGTAAAGGACACGTTTTGGCGTGTTGTATTATTCATAGTTTGCTTAACAGTAATAGAATATTCTTATACGCTATGAGTGACCAGACGTCCGAGATAGGATGACGTTCGAAAACCGGTTCTCGAGATTGTTCGATAAGAAAAGAACCGATTCCATGGATTCGAATCCCTTTTTGAGAAACGGTTCCCGTTATCGAAGCTACTATAGTAACGAAAAATATTTGTTTCACAGGAAATGTCCTGTGGCATGTCACAGGAAATGACTTTGCTCAGTCATTCAGCGGCAGATACAGAAGCAGCAACAACAATGGACCGGAAAAAAACGCTCCAAGGCATGGCTTCACTTTACTAAGAAATACAACAAGGAAACGGCTATATGCAAATATTGCCAGGCTTTGCTTTCCTTTAGGGGGAGCAGTACAACAAACATGTTGAAACATGTTCAGGCCATACATGACCTGAAGGTTAGAGAAACGTGTCGTGTCTTCGACACGTGGAGAAGCAGCGACAGAGATGATGAAGCACAGACCTTCTCCTCTGCTTCAACCTGCAGTCCCAGTGATAGTGCCGGTGAGTAACTAACGTTAACTGTTGACGGTTAATTTACATATATGCTCACTTGTAGCCTTTAGGCTAAAATAACATTACCTCTTATGTCAACCAGGACTGCAGTAATTGTAGCTAGACCAGCGGTTGTCAACCAGTGTGCCGTGAGATACAGTCTGGTGTGCCGTGGGAGATGAGCTAATTTCCCCTTTTTAGGTTGAAAATATTTTTTGCAAACAAGTAATTACAGTCTGCAAATGACGTGTTGTTGTTGAGTGTCGGTACTGTCTAGAGCTCGGCAGAGTATCAATCAATCAATCAATCAATGTTTACTTATATAGCCCTAAATCACTAGTGTCTCAAAGGGCTGCACAAACCACTACGACATCCTCGGTAGGCCCACATAAGGGCAAGGAAAACTCACACCCAGTGAGACATCGGTGACAATGATGACTATGAGAAACCTTGGAGAGGACCTCAGATGTGGGCAACCCCCCCCCCCCCCCCCCCCTCTAGGGGACCGAAAGCAATGGATGTCGAGCGGGTCTAACATGATACTGTGAAAGTTCAACATGATACTGTGAAAGTTCAATCCATAATGGATCCAACACAGTCGCGAGAGTCCAGTCCAAAGCGGATCCAACACAGCAGCGAGAGTCCCGTTCACAGCGGAGCCAGAAGGAAACCATCCCAAGCGGAGGCGGATCAGCAGCGCAGAGATGTCCCCAGCCGATACACAGGCGAGCAGTACATGGCCACCGGATCGGACCGGACCCCCTCCACAAGGGAGAGTGGGACATAGAAGAAAAAGAAAAGAAACGGCAGATCAACTGGTCTAAAAAGGGAGTCTATTTAAAGGCTAGAGTAACAAATGAGTTTTAAGGTGAGACTTAAATGCTTCTACTGAGTAATAATAAGGCCATACCGAATAAGGCATTAATTAGAACTTAGTGATTAGTTAAGAGAATATGTTACTAATTTGCATGTTAATAAGTATGTTCCCCATACTAAAGTGTTACGATGTTTTTTTTTACTGGTGCACAAAATGAACCATGCATGAACATCACCTTGTTCAAACAACAAAACCAAGACAGTGCATAAACTTACAACAAATGACACACCTGCAAATCAGTCAGCTGTTGCCGTATCCCTAATACGCCGATAGGGAGAAGTTTGTGTTTACAGGATGAGTCGGGTGTGTTTTGACCTCCGCCGAACCCCTGAGGCCAAATCACCGAAATCCTAGGGTTCGATCAAACCCAAGTTAAGAACCACTGTTTTAAAGTGTATATGACGGATAAAAAACTGGCGATTTGCAATGACTGTAAAATGTTGGTTATGTGAGGAGGAACTATGACGTCTTCCTTTAATTCGAGCAATTTGACCTCCTGCCTCTTTAAGAATCATAAGGAGATACACCATGAATACAAGCGGAAGATGGATGAAAAGCAAACAGCGAAAAAAAAGTAGTACCACACAGTTCTCGCTTAAAGACTCTGCCAAGAAAAAACAAAAATACAACAAAAACCACCCCGAGGCAAAAGCCCACATGGCAGTCAGGGACAACGCACGCACTATGGCAAAAGCTACGGTGGAGTTTGGTGTGGCTTGTCTGCCCTGCATGGCGCACACTTTGCAGCTTGCCCTGTCTCAACGCAGCATTTCAGTAGCTCTGGCTGACTGCTGGGCCACTTCAAGCACTCACCACCAGCTTGCAGCACATTTGTGTTACTCATACAAATACGTTAGAGCAGGGCAGATTGAGCCCACTTTATCATTTCCTGTTATACAGTATGCCAGGCGGTCTTGCACTAAAGGAGGACTATGTTATTGTTTACTTTAGGACTCTAGTATACTCTGGACTAAAGCTGTGTGCCTTCATCGTTTTTGTAGCTGTTGTTTCGAGGCATGTTTAACCTTCGCCTTGTGTTAGACCCGTTTTAAGTAACCGTGTAATACTCTTCCACATCAGTAGGTGGCAGCAGGTAGCTAATTGCTTTGTAGATGTGGGAACCAGCAGAGGGCAGTGTCCAGGTAAAAAGGTGTCTAATGCTTAAACCAAAAATAAACAAAAGGTGTGCCCCTTGCAAAAGTCATTGAAGCTTAGGGAAGGCTTCAGCAGAACAAAACTATAAATGAACTGGCTAAAAAGTTAAAAAAAAAAAGAGAATGCTGGAAGACAGCAAATACTTACTGTGGAGCAGAGCCGATGTACATCCGAACATGACATGACAATCAACAATGGCCCCACAAAGACGGATAAAAACAACTGAAATAGTCTTGATTTCTAAAACAAAATATATGCGGGAATTATCGCTGAAAGGAAGACATGAAACTGCTACAGGAAAATACCAAAATAAGAGAAAAATCAGACAAAATAGGAGCGCAAGAAAAGAACTAAAACACTACAAACAGGAAAACAGCAAAAAAGTCAAAATAAGTCAGGGCGTGATCTGACAGGTGGTGACAGTACACCTACTTTTGAGACAAGAGCTATAGTGATGCATGCTTGGATATGGTTTAAAGTCATACCCAACAACGACTTTTTTCTGTCAACAGAGTTTCGTTTTTGAATGATTTCTACTGGCAGTGTGCCTCCGCATTTTTTCAACGCAAAAAATGTACCTTGGCTCAAAAAATGTTGAAAAACACTGAGCTAGACTAACGTTACCTAAGCATACTCAGTGGCAAATGGTAACGTTAACGTTAGCCTTTTTGTATGCGTCTGATAACGTTAACGTTATCTTGTAGCCCACACTACTCCAGAGTTTGCAGGTCTGTCTAATAAATAATACAAATGAATGCAGGATATTCCCTGCATGTATTTTCTTAGGCGGCCCACTTAAAGGGGCATTAACAGTCAATATTTATTTATTTTATAAAAATGTTTTCTTATCAAATAAAAGGGAGTTTTTGTTAAACCAAGTATTGTGTGTGTTTTTTCCATATACCACAACCTATCTGGATTCGATAAGATAATCGATAAGGAATCGGTTTGATAAGAGGATTCAATAGTGGCATCAAAATCGATAATTTTTTAACAAACATCATTCCTCGTCAGAGATCAAAACTGGGAATATAATCCCAGAGAAGGGGGAAAAAACGGTAAGCTATTTTTAAATTGAAGATGCAATATGATTAGGTTATATATACATGCGTATATCCTACATAAACAATGTATGAATACATTAGATATCTATAAATTTTATAGACTGTATCTCTGTTGCTGCAGCAGCAGAGTTTATTCTGTCTTGACACTTTGTATTGATATTTTGTATTACATTCTTCCCTTAAATGATAATGTTTACAGTGATTGTTTTATATGTATGCTTTATGTATGTCGCTTTGGATAAAAGTGTCTGCCAAATACTTAAACACAAACATATATAAACACCTGAAAGTCTTTATATCAGCTAAAACCACCAATCAGTTTCACTGGATTCAGAATAAAACCAAATTCTGTCTTACCCAACAATGTTAGTATTTGAATATTGTTACTTGAAGCTAGACTAAATTTAGACTAGTATAATACTGCATAGCCACTGCCCATCTGATTGTCTAGTTAGCTAAAATATAATACCGCCCTCCCCCTACATAATCTGGACTGTGGTTCTAACTTTTACCCCTGTTGACTTTTACAATCTTTATCTTCATCATTTATTTCAACTTTATGTTATTCAAGTCGGACATTTTTAAATGTTATTAATTTCATTGACAAGCAATTATATGATGGTCATACTCTTGTTTGCTAGCGGCTACGATTTCAGTACTATTGAAGATCTTTGCTCCTTCTCAACTATGTGGCAATATTCTTTTCACAAAATACAACCAATAGTACTTTAATGTTAAATCTTATTTGTGAAAAGTAATCCCCCGATTCCTATTTCAAACAGTCCGCTCATTTGAGCAGGAAAACGCTGAACACCAGCATCTTTTCTACCTGTCAACTGGTCGCTGGCTCTTTATCACTACTTCAAGATGGCGGCCGAATTTCTTGCGTCACAGCAGCAAATCTACAGCCAGTCTACTTATAAGATGTCTATGTCTCTGCTGACCTATCATAACCAGAAATCATGATCATAATTACAGATAAAGGTATTTTTTTTATTTAATTTCCCTAAATATCTATAAGTATTTATATTCTCTTCATGTCATATTATGCTCCTTCCAGCGCTGTTTTTAGTTCATAGAGTTTTTATCCAATCAGAATTCAGCTAGCTTATGTTGTATCAAATCTGCCAGAAGTTTTCAAATTCAGCAATGCTGGCGTCCGTGCGGTGTAAGTGAACGGGGACACACGGTGATCGACAGTTGCAATAGATCACACGATGTTGTCAGTAAGGCCTTCTAGAAGGCCTAAGGCTGATATATAAATGGTAAATGGGTTGTACTTGTACAGCGCTTTTCTACCTTCAAGGCACTCAAAGCGCTTTGACACTATTTCCACATTCACCCATTCACAAACAATTTCACACACTGATGGCAGGAGCTGCCATGCAAGGCACTAACCACGACCCATCAGGAGCAAGGGTGAAGTGTCTTGCTCAAGGACACAAGGGACGTGACGAGGTTGGTAGTAGGTGGGGATTAAACCAGGAACCCTCAGGTTGCTGGCACGGCCACTCTCCCAACCGCGCCACACGGCTCCCTGTATATAGTGATGTTAGGAGCCAGGTAACTATAGAACTCCATTACCCAGCATGCCACAGTAGTGAAGAGTGTGCGCATTCGCCCCGTTTAAGTTAGACATGCTGTCAGCTTGATGTTTTTGATGCTGTGGAGTAAACTTTCAAGAACTCAGCCAACATACATCATTTATGATTAGGCAAGACAACACATATATTTCCAAGGCCATTTTCAAGAAGGATATTTAAAAAGAAACTACATATTTTGAGACCATCTCTGCCAACCCTGGACGTTAGCTCAGCTGTCGATGAAATGTGAATTCGGATATGTCATTTCTTTATTTTTTTGCGTTTAAAATGTATTTTGCAATTTTAATTTTGACTGTACCACAAAAGATATGTTTTAATTGCTGATGCAGGTTTATTGAATTTTAAATGCGCCGGAAAATAACCCATTTTGTACAATGCCCTGTAGTGCCTAAATGTGTTTCTGTATAGTATTTCTCCAGAAATAGTCATGTGGGGACATGAATTATGGTATTTTGAGAGGTAATCTTTGAAGTCGGAGATCACTGACGGCCTAGGTGGGAAACGCACAGCCCACCACAGTTAAATACAGACCTTTGACCATTTTTTACTGTTTGACTCAAATTATATTTGAATTAGATGCATGTATTGGATTGGATTAACAGTTATGTTGAATATAAAATAACATAAATTAGCTAATCTTTCCATTTCAACTCCAACCAGGGATGGAACCCAGAGTTGTTTAGGTTACATGACCAGTGCATACACACCACAGGGATAGTGAGAATCTTAAAGAAGAACTGCTCGTTTTTGTTTTTATTTTGCCTAACATTCACATTCCTTGTATAAGACAAGAACGCATGTGTTTTTCTTTTTTTATGCACTCGAAGTCGTGAAATACAACAAGTAAGATCTGGCGAACAATGCAGCAAAAGGTAGTATACTATTTCGCCCCTAAAAGCCCTCTGGAAAAAAAACGCCAAGACTACTCCAGTCTTGTGACCTGAATATTAACCGAATATTAGCAATATTGTTAATATAAGCGCTAACGCAGTAAAACTATTTTTAGCGGTGCCGTGATCACAGAAGGCTAACTAGCTTACGCTGCTATATTGATTTATTGAGCTGCTGCATCGCCTCTGAGTTGGTGAAAGTTAATCCTATATCATAAATCATGCCTCTCAATCGGATAGTAGAAGAAGGGGACATAAATCGAGAAGTTGGTCAACTGTGAGATTCAACCTACACCCGGAGCTGGCGAGAAAGACACGATAAGACGTTTGTATGTGGCCCCCTTCATGAGGATTATGATAAATTCTTCATTGAAACGGGAAGTTATAAACATCCCATCAATCTGCATCTTGGTGAGAGCAGACATTGTACAGTAAGTGTGTGTTGTATTTCACAGTCTGTCATTATTAGTAATGTTGTTGTTGAAGGGAAAAGCGAACATTTTGAAGTTTTCGTAAAGTTAATAAGCAACCGTATGACTAAAACTAGCAAGAAATGTTAATATTACATGTTATTATGAATGTTAGTACATTACATAGCGTATTTTTCAGACTATAAGTCCAGTTTTTTTCATAGTTTGGCCGGGGGTGCGACTTATACTCAGGAGTGACTTATGTGTGAAAATATTAACACATTACCGTAAGATATAAAATAATATTATTTAGCTCATTCACGTAAGAGACTAGACGTATAAGATTTCATCGGATTTAGCAATTAGGAGTGACAGATTGTTTGGTAAACGTATAGCATGTTCTATATGTTATAGTTATTTGAATGACTCTTACCATAATATGTTACGTTAACATACCAGGCACCTTCTCGGTTGGTTATTTATGCGTCATATAACATACACTTATTCAGCCTTTTGTTTACTATTCTTTATTTATTTAAAATTGCCTTTCAAATGTCTATTCTTGGTGTTGGGTTTTATCAAATAAATTGTGACTTATACTCCAGTGCGACTTATATATGTTTTTTTCCTTCTTTATTATGCATTTTCGACAGGGGCCACTTATACCCCAAAGTGACTTATACTCCGAAAAACACGGTATATACTTACAGCATCCATGTTTCGCCCACGACTGCTTCTGAACCTTTGCAGAAAGCCAACAAACTGTCCTGTCTTATGTTGAACAAACTTGAAAATGATCAGTCTGAGGTACATTCATTGACGATAAAAAAAAAACTAAATTACAAGTTAACTAATGAAAAGAATGTGATTAATCACAATTAAAAAATGTAACTGTTGTTTAATTTTTTTTTTCCTTTACTCTTGCTATGCATTTGTTTTGTTCAATGTTAATTATTGTTCATGTTCAAAATAAAAGCACCTTTGCCAAGAAGCTACAAACTGAAATCAGATGCATACTGTTTCCACTGATTATGTTACTACGGCTCCATTGGAACCTGTTTAGCTGAATGAACATTTGGAAAACGGGTTGGACAGTTTATGAGTTATATCACGCCTTTTGAGTTACTTTTTTTTGAGTTACTGTTTTTTG
Organism: Nerophis ophidion; assembly: GCF_033978795.1. Taxonomy (NCBI): domain Eukaryota; kingdom Metazoa; phylum Chordata; class Actinopteri; order Syngnathiformes; family Syngnathidae; genus Nerophis; species Nerophis ophidion. Next base: position 23,020,151 of record NC_084616.1, on the reverse strand, counting down.
TTCAGTCCACAGTCCCAGAGTAATGTTGGTAAAATACATTTGTAGTCACCGATGTCAATTCACGCCCACACGACGACCTGTTCTATTTCCTGAGCAATGTCTGAGTCTTTATGGTCGGAAAATAAGTCAGAATCACCCTTGTTAGCATTTCCTTCAGTTGTAACAAAGGCACAAAGGAGCATGTAACAAATTGAGAGAGGACCATCACCCTGCAAGGGTTGGAATTGGGGGATAAATCACCAAAAATTATTCCCGGGCGCGGCGCCGCTGCTGCCCACTGCTCTCCTCACCTCCCAGGGGGTGAAAAAGGGGGATGTGTCAAATGCAGAGGACAAATTTCAACACACCTAGTGTGTGTGTGACAATCATTGGTACTTTAACTTTAACTAGTTGCTTTCTGTTATGTTCTAAATCAGATTATGTCTCAGAATGAAAGAAAATGTACTTGCGTTCAACAGAAGGCCAGCTTTAGTAAGACGCGGCTGAATAAAAACAAAGTCAGTGCTGTGGTAAATAGTGCACCTCTGTCATTTCCACACGAACACACAAACCCCAGTGTTAGGAGGAGAACAATGGCGCTCTGCTGTGCCACAGTTTAAGCCTCAACAACAGAGCCGCCATTGACGGAGTCACAGCTTTCCAGGTCGAAAAAGAGTCTGAAGCTGCAGTCAGACACTGTGCACTCATCTTGAAACAACATTTCAAGTCACCATGTGGAATCTACACACAATTATACGATGTGTACTTATACACTAATGATGTAACGGTAGGAACATTTCATATAATGGACACCGTGACTAAAACGATCACAGTTATTACCGCGGTATTGTTGAATGCACTCAAAAAGTACTTATATACACACTGAAATCTTTTGACTAAGGTAGGGTTGTACTGTATACCGGTACTAGTATCGTATCGCGGTATTAATGGATCAAAAACAGTACCATAATCGGTTTGAAAAGTACCGGTTCCCCATTGTTTTTCTTTTTTGTTTTTCTTTTTTAAACGGGCATGACGGCGCATCCTCACGTCGTGACTTTGTTGGTTTTACGAGCAGAGGAGCATGTTCGGCAGCCCACATTCACAGAGTACTTACAAGCAGACACGTGTAGACAGAAAAGGGAGAATGGCCATAATAAATGTCAGTGTTTATCTCAAGACAACAATACAAACACATTAGCATTCCGTTTACTGTGGTAGAAGCTAATAACTACACAAATGGACTACTTTTACAACATGTACGAAAGTATAAGGTTAATATTTGATGTCATTTACCTTCGTTCCAGTCGTGTACAGCCATCTTTTTTCCACATTTATCCAACAAAATCCCAGAGTAGCACAACAGAGCCCGCCCTCGATAAGTTTTTGAGAAGCTTCCAAAAGTCCCACCTACCTAGCAGGAACTCCTGCTGTGCAGCGGGGAGGAATGACACCTTACTAAAGCACTTTTGCTATTTTTGGAGATGGGGACTTGTGAGTCTAGAGGTGTGCTGACTTGCATGGGTGTGGAGTCTGGGAGCACGCTCATCAGGGCTCATTAGCGATGACCGCAAATGACGGCCGACATGTGGCTTTGTGATTCCAACCGAGCGAGTGGCTCATTAGCATGCAGCAATTAAACATGCTGAGGCAGAAGATGATCTTCTGCTGCTTATGTCTACAAATTGATTTGGGACACTGTCAGCCAGCCAGTCACACAAAAAAGCTGAAGCTATTGGTTACTTTTTTTATTAAGTAATCAATTTATTAATTAGTTTGATTAATCGAGTGATCGGATAAAACACACACTTCAATACGTAGGCATTTATAAATAATTATTAAAAAATGCAATTAAATTAAATCTCAGCTGTTGACCACTACACGGCTCACGGCACCCAAACACCACCGCTCTCATGTGCGCTCTTTTGCAGTGACCATGCGGAACCTATACCGGCGTATTATAACTTCCGGGCACACAATGTGGTTTACTTTTTATACATTTTTATACTCCATCTATTTTCTACCGCTTATTCCCTTTTGGGGTCGCGGGGGGCGCTGGCGCCTATCTCAGCTACAATCGGGCGGAAGGCGGGGTACACCCTGGACAAGTCGCCAACTCATCGCAGGGCCAACACAGATAGACAGACAACATTCACACTCACATTCACACACTAGGGCCAATTTAGTGTTGCCAATCAACCTATCCCCAGGTGCATGTCTTTGGAAGTGGGAGGAAGCCGGAGTACCCGGAGGGAACCCACGCATTCACGGGGAGAACATGCAAACTCCACACAGAAAGATCCCGAGCCTGGATTTGAACCCAGGACTGCAGGACCTTCGTATTGTGAGGCAGACGCACTAACCCCTCTGCCACCGTGAAACATTTTTATACTAATATATAGAAATAAGTTATCAAATGGGAAGCACAGTGGCTGAGGGCTTAGTGCCTCTGCCTCACAATTTGAAGGTCCTGAGTATGGGTTGTACTTGTACAGCGCTTTCCTACCTTCAAGGTGCTCAAAGCGCTTTGACACTACTTCCACATTTCCACATTCACACACTGATGAGTAGTCCTGAGTTCAATCCCAGGCTTGGGATCTTTCTGTGTGGGTTCCCTCCAGGTACTCCGGGTCTCTCCCACCTCCAAAGACATGCACCTAGGGATAGGTTGATTGGCAACACTAAATTGGTGTGTGAATGTGAGTGTAAATGTTGTCTGTCTATCTGTGTTGGCCGTGCGATGAGATGGCGACTTGTCCAGAGTGTACACCGCCTTCCACCTGATTTTAGCTGAGATAGGCTCCAGCGCCGCCCGCGACCCCAAAGGGAATAAGCGGTAGAGAATGGATGGATGGATGAAGTTATCAAATGTCGGTATTGGCTTGAAAAAAAAATGCATTTGTTGTATATTTCCGACTATAAGGCGCACATTAAACCTTTTTCTTGTTCTCAAAACTCAGCAGTGCGCCTTATAACCCAGTGCGCCTAATGTACGAAATACTCC